>NW_027495106.1:0-247550 GCF_021521415.1 Bidens hawaiensis | reverse complement strand
CTGCTCTAACCAGCGTCATCTGGAACATATAACACCACGTGGGTTCCGTCCAGTTGCTGACGGTTGCCCCTGCTATGAATCTGTTCAAATGATCGTCTGGGTCAGATATACCATCATAGGTGCCGATGTTTGACATCTGTTTGGCACTTCTTGAGGCGATTGCTTCCGAAATGTCCCTTGCAAACTTGGAGGTTCCCGCATTTGCAGCGGTTGGTCTGAAGGTTTTAGAGAAGTCACGTGGGTTTCCACACGCGTTTTTTGGTTTGAAGGTTTCTCCAAAATTCCTTCTCGGTATGGAAGTCCGTTTCCTTACGCTTCCCTTTTCGCCCTATGGCGAGGGTTTGCGTCTGGTGTCGGATTCCTCGAATCATCGTCCAAGTACTCGCACTCATTGCTCATGTTGAGCTGTTGAGTGCTTCCGAATTCGTCAGCCTGTTGGAGTGAACGCAAGCGTTCATCCAACTCAGCTTGGAATTCCCTTTGACGTTTTTCCGCCCACGCTTTAACTTGTTCAAGTGTTTGGCGGGGGGGGCCTCGTCTGTTGTCTTTCCACCTGGGTATCAATGAATCCCAGGGGAGGATTGTTTACTGCACTTGCCCCGGCTCGGGTAACCGGGGTAGTGTTCGTAAAATTTACTACACTTGCCCCGGCTTGGGTAACCGGGGTAGTGTTCGTAAAATGTGTGTATTCGCCGGTGTTCCCCCCAGTAGCTGGGGTTGTGGTTACCGGGGTTTCTTGGTCACTCGTTGGCCTTGGCAACGGAGTAACCTTAACCATCTTTCCAGAAGTTTGAAAAAACTGAATAAATTAGTTCTAGCTTTTATGCACGGATGGCGCCAATGAAGAAACACTAATAGACCTCGGGCAGATTATGGATAATCTGGGGGTTAAATAGATGTTTCCCACGAGGGTTAAGTCCGGCAAAGATGGTTCTTCTGATAACATGCAAAACAGACACCGTGAGCTCGTCACTGAGAAGGGGGGGGGTACCTCCTTATGACCACCATCCGGCGTGAGAATCAGACTAGATTGCTCTTGAATATAAGTGTATATTAAGAGAATGACTAGAGCAGATATCAAGTAATGTAAGATAATGTAATGTGTCCATACCATTCCAAGGTGTTGGAGTATTTATAGCCGAAGGTAGGTTTCCAAGCAGGTACAGTCGGCTGAATAGTGTTCCTGTTCTGCCAACTGTGGGCTACGCACATGCCATGCTGGTGGTTGGTGAGGTTGGCAGCGGCTGATAGTGACCAGGCCGGCTGCAGGAACAGGCGGTGGTACTTCACCATTGGGAGGCTTTTCCTGCGGGAACAGCTTGCGTACTGCACGTAAGGACGTCACGTCTCTGAGCATGGTGGGTCCTGCGGATCCAGTTGGTTTCTGCGCAGACGTCCCTCTTCAAGGTGAGTCTTGCGGGTCCAACTGGGCTCTGCTGGGACCTGCCTCTTCAGCTATTTATTTAATTGTCATCAAACAAACAGTGGTTATGTTTTTTTTTTTAAATCAATCTCCTTTAATTTACAAAAATATATGAGATCAAATCTTTATAATGTTATAACTGATTCAGATATAAACGAAACCTTATGATGTTATCATATTCTTATTATATTGATTAGCTATAAAGTAGCTCAAAATTCATTGAATATTGTTGTTATAAGTTAATTGATTTTATCATCTTTTATTTACCATAATATTTTGAATGTATATTCATCTTTACATTCCTTTATTTTTAATCGTAAAACGAATAACATTTTTGAATTGTCTGCGTAGAAAGTATATGCTTATACATTAAGTTAAACAATATTATTTATTTTGGTCAAGTATTAACTTATTCAGTTTTAAAACAACTAGTTTGGAAATTATTATAAAACCATTGATTAAATATATCAATATTGATATTGTGGATATACCCACTATTATTAATGATTTGCATTATTTGTCATAATATATGAATGTCATTATATACGTGTGCTTGTAGTTTTAGCCTCATTATATTTGAAATGTGTGTATGACAAAAGATATTGTAACAATAAGATGTTTTCATATACGAAAAAGAATGATATATTATGAAAATAAAGGTTTTTTAACCTATTGTAAGAATTTGTTATAACATTAAAGAAATGTTATTGAGATATTAATTTATGTATCAACATAGAGCAAAATTTTTGTATGCAACATATATACATGTGAATGCTTATGCTATGATACGGAGATACATGAACTTTATATTTGTTAGTAACGGATGAAAGCAAACATCTTATTTTACGAAGTTTATATAAAACTTGTTTTATATATAGACATGTTGCGATGTCATGTATTAGTATAATCAATTTATGGTATATGCTATATTCTATGTGTTATCATATATTATATAGATAGATATAGTATTGAATTAGAAACTATATAATAGTATTGAATTAGAAACTATATAATCAGAGTTATGGTTTGGTATCGCTATTATAATAAAAGATTATAAACACGTTTGAATCATGGTAAAGATGCATTTATAACACGTGCGTCAAACTTTATGAATCTCATTATTGAAGGTTATAAAATATTAGCATGATAAATTTTACATGACTCATTCATGTAATTACTTCTCAATATTCTTATAAAATAAGAAGATTAATTATGAGGAAAAACAGATAAGACAAATATTCATTTGTCCAACCTCAAATATACTCCTAAAAAAGCATATCATTAAAGGCATGAAATATTTGAAGTGATTTTCTATACGTTTATAAGAAAATTATGAATAAACCATGAAATTTGTTTAGTTTTATACAATTTTCTGAAATGAATGTGACAATGTGTTGATCATTGCAATCATGGACATAAATTGAAAATTTATAATGATGATTGACCATCAAAATTTTAATATTATTCATGTTAATATTGAGATCGACCACCACAAGTGGCAAATGAATTGATCATATATGAGAATAAAATGTGAAAAAACAAAAGTGAAATCACATCACTTGAAAAGATAATACAAGGTTCTCATATTTAACTATTTGCATTAAAGAAACATAATACATATATGATCATAAACTTGAAGTTTATGGATCATGATTATCTAATGGCATGACTGGTTAGACCACACCGAGTCAAGGATATGAAATTTACTGAAGAACCAAAAGATTCTTCCTTATAATTATACATGTCATATTGCTCTCAAGAGAAATTATTTTATGGAATGAAAAAATGATACACATATCCTAACATGATACCATTTAGTATTTTAAAATCGATGCATCGTCTAAATGGTTATCAATGTCACAACATGAAGTTTGTGTGATTTGTGGCTTAGCTAATGAGATAGCAATCACATTATTCTAAATTTTCATACTTATTTTGGTAAATCATTATTAATAGACGAGTTAACGTCAATGATCATGAGAGCAAAAGTTCATGTTTTATTTGGGTATTTATCATTTTTACAATGCAATCACATCAAGCCAAAAAGTTATGATACTTCCTCCCAATTGCAATTGGTTTTTTGGTCAGTAACAAAGTATCTCTCATATAATATTTCATGTTGTTTTATATATTGAAATTAATCCACCACAAGACAAAGAGATGAGACCATAAAGGAAGTTGGGAATTTATGTCGGTATTATATATTAGCTTTGATTAAAGAGTTAGAGCTATTAATGAGATATGTGTTTATGACTCATTGGTTTTCACTTTAGTGAACCAACACTCCCAACATTAGGGGGGATATAAAGCAGCTTTAGAAAACGAAATTAGTTTGAATGACCATTGATCCTCAAATCTTACCTTACTATACTAATAAAAGAAGATACTTGTTGACACATGTCAGTACCATATTGATTCTTGACCATTTTTTCTCTCCTAAGTTCTAATATTCAATCTCTTTAATTCTGGATATTTATAGTAATGATATTAATGTTTGACCATTTAAGATTGATGTTTATTTTAAGAAACTATTAAAAAAACAAAATCGAATATAAATGGTTTTAAAATTTTATATATCATACACCAGTTGGATAGAACAATATTTGGGAACTGCTACCAATAGTCAAACACAAAAACTTAATTAAATTAATAAAAACTTCTGTCTATTATGTTTAATTATACGTATATATAAAGTAATCAGAATAATTAACCGAGTAGAAAATATCCATAGACAAGAAAAAGTTTATAGTTTTCATTTGTTTTATATTTATATTCTATTTATTAAATATATAAAATACTTTATTATTGAAGAAAATTTTTTTAATGTTTGTTCTAAAATGAGCTAAAACTATACTGAAAGTAGAGATTTTTTTTGAAACCCACTAATTTCTTTTTTGTCAATAAATTTACATTCTCATCTAAGTAAAATAAATAAATAAAGAAACTCATCTAAATAAAAAAAGACAACAAAATTTTCTATAATCATTGGTTAATTTCAATATCATTTTGAACGAGAAAAAAGATTATTTAACGACAACAAATCAAATTCATCATCAAGTTGATTTTTTTTCTTTAATAAAATTAGTTCCATTATTAAGTTACAAATCTTATTATTATTATTATTATTATATTATTATTATTATTATTATTGGTACATTCTTTTTATATTATTATGCATGGCATTATTATATATATTATAAATTAAATTGAGATTGACTAAATATTTCAATTCCATTTTTAGTTTTATATTTTCTCATGTAAATTGCAATAAACATTATTTGTTTTATTAGGAATTGTCCAATTTTAGAATATATCATCTTTCTTTATATGGAAAGTTTTCTAGAATGCCTATAAAAAGATTAAGAATTTGAGCGGGAAAAATTAGCCAAGAATGAGTACGGACTGACACGTCATACTCATTATTTTCTTTTATTAGTATATAGGTAGAATGATTGCTTAAATTAAATTTGTAAATCAATCAAAATAAATTTATAAATCATGTTTGAAATTTGAATTCATACCAAAATTATTCACCAATCAATATTAGTTAACTTCAATCAATGATTTCAACCCTGATTCAATGCAAATTCCGGATCCGGATCATTATATCAATACATCTATTTAACACAATTCGTATTCATTTGTTCATCTTCACAAATAAGTTAATACAAAAAATTTATGTATGAGATTTTCTTGAATTTGTAAATTTTCTATTTTAAACTTCTTATTTGTATATTAGATTTATCTTTTACCTTTAATTAATGTTGTTTCTTTCTTTCAAATAATTCATCTTATTGATTTTTAAAATTTAAAAAATCCCGTATATTACTCGGGTTCTAAAACTAGTTAAATTATATGAACTAAAAGTTCGAAGGATAATTTATGTATAAAGATTAACGAATCAATTACCAGATGATTCATTGACCAAAACAAAGTGTCTAACTAAGACACCTATAACAACTGCTTATGCTTCAATTAATATAAACGTCCTGGAAGGACAACCATACATTAGTAATGACTAGTGAGTCTAAGGTACGCCTGAAGCGTGGTAGACTAGTCGATTCCAAAAATAATGATTCCTCGAAAATTGGAGCAAGTAATAAAGATGGTCAAGTCGAGGTATAGTAAAAAAGTCTCTAGAGAGACGTTTGACATGATGGTTATTGAAAAAACCTCAGATACCTGAAAACAAAGAGCTCTTAGTAAATTGTATTTTATCATGTCTACAAGATATATGGAATCGAAATAAAGTCGACGTCGTTATAATTTTGTATATAAGATAGCGCTAGAAAATGATGAGGATCATGATTTAAGATCTGCCTATGAAAATGATTGGCTAAATTGGAAAGACACAAATAGGGCAAAGTTGAATCTCTAAATAACGGAAAGTTTTTTAGACCAACAATATGTACAACTAAAGTTGTAAAATGTGTTAGATATAAACGGATCTTTTATGTGAGTTATGAAAATTCAATTAAGTGATATAAGGCAAAATTGATGGCACAAGGATTTTGCAAAGATCCATGATTAATTTTAAGCAGAGACATTCTCCAATGATGGAAGCAATTACTTTCTGATACCTAAATAGTCTGGTAATACGAAGAGAGAATTTATATGTGTCTAATAGATGATGTGATTCAGTTAATACTGAAAGTTTACATGAAAGCCTATTAAGGAGTTGAATTTTCAAATCATGTAAATTATGTTCTCGAGAACACTATGACTCGTGTTGTATACAGATTTATATTTGAATATGTTATGATTAATTTTTATGTTAAATATAGCTAGAACTCCTGAAGAGTTCCTAGCACGTGAATGCTTAAAAGGTTAATTTACACATCTTAAGGATGTAATTCGTATGCACCAATAAGCATACATAGGCGAAATTGTACCTAATGATTATCATATCTTAATAAACAAAGAATGGTACAATATTGGTTTTGATATATGATATATAAACTGATGTGTCAAATGAGCAAGTTCATGTAGCAAAATTCATGAGGAGTGAATGCACATCAATAATTGGTTAAGATGGAAAGAATTTTGTGATGGATTGAAAACGCCTAAGCATCGGCGTAAAAGCATCAAAAAAGGTTCTATAAGGTTAAGAAATTGCATATAGACTAAATAGTCGGATTCAACGTGGTACGTATAATCAGGAAATATTTTGATAAAGAGGGAGATAAGTTGGATGCAGTTAGCCATACTTTTATCAAAATTTTACGCTTAAAAGTTCATATAATCACAATTTACAGTGATGATGTACACATCATCGAGAGAAACTGCAGAACTTTTAGAAGGAGAATTTTTGAAATACCTTGATGATATGATTATTGCTTGACCTGCAATTTGAGTATATGCATAATTATATGTTTATCAATCCATCAAAGTGCATCTAAAATATGTTGAGACATTTTACCAAAGACAAGATTCATTCTTTGAGTATATTAAAGATGTTCAACAATGCACTCTAATATCATTTCCTACCCGAATATGAACTATTATTAATTCGAAAATACCACAATTAAATGCATAAGTGCATTATATCGTATTGTTAAGCTATATATGATTATTTGTAACGCCCGTAAATTTCGTTAATCGGCTCGATCGTTTATAAATGTTTGTCAAAAAAAGCGGGGGTTTCATCTTTCTAATTTGGAGCCTTGTAATACGTTTTAAAAGTCCGTTTATCCATCCTTTTTCCCAAACATCCCCTCTCATAACTTAAAGTATTATATTAGTATGTAGCACCCGACATTTTCGTTTAACGGCATGTACGTTGTAGAGTTTGTATATTTATCGGGTTTGAACCGGCTTAGTTCGGGGACCTCCTTGTCATACCCGTAAGTTGAATTAATTAACTTTCCACTCAAGTTGTTCCACCTTTCTTATATGAGGGACTAGAATGTAACTTGTTTTATTTCATAAAAGAAAAACCCTAGCCCCCTCTCTTATGGCCGATCGCAAGAGAGCAGCAGCAGTGGTTCTTTTTCCTTTTTCCAGCCATGATCTAAGTACAAAACTCATATTCAAGGTTAGTCCAATGTTCCTACTATTCTTCTACACCTTAATTGATCATATTAACGCGCTTATTGGTCGTTAGGGTTGAGTTTTGGTTAAAATTATTTCTGACAGATTCGTACTCGTTTATTGTTTGATCTGTAACTCAATGAAAAAATATATATTTTGGTCTATTCTTGTTTCTATGATGTTCTACTTTGATTCTAGTTTCCAGAAATGTATAATACGTAATTTTTGGACGAGATTTGAATGCTTTTTATGATTTTATAAGATCGAGTGTCAAAGCTGATGCGGGATGACGGATTCTGGTCTGTCTTCCTGACATCATAACTCATTTTTGACAAGTCCAAATTGGTTTGTTCCACTTTTGGAAGTTAATATTTTGAGTTATGAACCAAACCCAATTGGAATCGTTTAATTTGGCTAGGTAATGATTTTTATAAAAATAAAACCATTTTATTGCGGACTGAAATAGCTGCACATACCTTTCCATGTTGGAGGAATTTTTATGATTTTTGTGTCCACTAGAAAAATATAATAAAAATATTTTGATAAACCTAAGACATTTATTAAACTCTGGTAAAAATTTAATAATTTATTTCAAAGGTTATCCTATCTAATTAAATGCATCCTCGCATGCTAAAATCTGCACGTTTTACTTGTTATTTATCGATAAGTTCGTTTTAGGCTTAACCGGTGGATGTTCAATTGTGTTCTTGTCGGGCCTGTTTGAAGTGAGTTTTAACACCAACATCTTCCTAGGTATGTCTAGTATTACATACTTTAAAATCATGTCCTTTGGTGTTTGTTTGTTTGGTCAACTAGTTGTAGTTTGAAAGATTGTTTTCGGTTGGCTAGAATAGTGTTTTGTTGCGTTTAACGCGAGGGATGAACTAAGTGATGACCAATTCAGTTCGGATAGTTTCGGGTTAATGTACAGGCTGAATTGGTTGTCAGTTACTCAAACGGGTCGGTACAACGCGCATTCGCGTTTATTGATTAGTCGGTGCGTTGTGCTTGAGAGTTACCGACCCATTTGACTCGTGTAGCGTCGTGTGGACTTGTTGGATGTGAATTTATCATATTTGCTCCACACGGGGCTGAGTTGGATGTTAATTGCCTAAACGACTCTTAAACGCGCGTGTTAGTTTCACCTAGTGCTTCCGGGGGTAATTTGGGAATTCTTTACTCCCGGGAGTATCTAAGGGTCGTGTTGGTAAACTTAAGGCCCCGAGGGCTGTTATGATTGAGTTTGATGAGGTCGAGGCTTTAGGTAACTTGAACCATGTTAGAACGCCTCGTAGGATAAACGAGTCGATTCGGTACCGTTAGTAATTATTGTTCGTAATCCGATAGGCTTTTGAGTTGTGGGAGTACTTAAGGGTCCTCTAGCCCGTTGTGATTGTGTGCCTCGTGTCAGGTGAGTTCATGATGCCTCTTTTTAACTCTTTTTACATTTTGGGCTAGCATACACACCCTATTACAATTTTACCCTATTTTACTCGTTTTAAACTATTTGGATGATATTACATGGCCTTATTCGTGATTGTGAATTTAGGAATCTATGCTTGAATTATATTATACGCTTTAGGATATTTTAGACTCGTTATGGTCTTATATTCCTTAAGGTTATATATATTATTTATGGTCTAGACTCGAGGATACTATTAGGCCTAGTATTAATTCCTAGATTATCCATTATTTAGGGATTGAATGTGATGATATGGTTTGGTTGAATGTTTGAATTAGATGTTTGTAAGTGTGTATGTGAATGTGTATGTGTTGGTAAACTGTGACCGGGTCAAATATATTACTCAGAGAAGACCCGGGTGAGGAGGCCCGTGTTGCATGTTTATGTCCCGGCGGGTCAAATATGTTACTTGGGGAAGACCCGGGGTGAGGAGGCCTGCCGTTCTGTTAAACCGTGGTCGGGTCAAATATATTACTTGGGGAAGACCCGGGGTGAGGAGGCCCGTATCACGTGTTTGGGTATGTTAAACTGTGACCGAGTCAAATATATTACTTGGGGATGACTTGGGGTGAAGAGGCTCGTGTTGCGTGATTTTTGTTTTACTAAAATGTGACCGAGTCAAATATATTACTTGGGGATGATCCGGGGTGAGGAGGCTCGTGTTGCATGATTTTGTTGGTTTTTGTTAAACCGTGGCTGGGTCAAATATATTACTCGGGGAAGACCTGGGGTGAGGAGGCCCGTGTTGCGTGTTGATCAAGAAAATATATTTATTATTTAATTTATTTATGATTTGATCAAGAAGAGTTATTTATTATTTTATTGACTTATGATTTGACAAAGGAAAGTTATCTATCTATTTACTTATGATTTTCTCCTACATTTTATACCTATGGAGTTAAATTATTTAATGGATGTTACTTGTTGAAAACTTGAACTCACTCAACTCAAGCTGACTTTGTGTGTATCTTAGATTGACTTTCAGGTTGAGGATTGGGATTACCGCTTGGACGTGCTAGAGACTACTCGGACGGTTGAAGGCATATCTAGTCGAAGAATTGATAACGCAAACTGTTTCTTTTAATTTATTACTATAAGCATTTAAATTTTGGTTTTGGGCACTCTTTCCAGTTTTTGGGGATTTTGATGTTTATTATTTCGCTGTTTATTACTCTGAACTGATTTTAATAAGGTGAACATGTTTGGTTTTAAATTTTTGAGAATTTTTGGATATGATTACCAACTGTAGGATTCCCGAGGTTCGGGTCTTACATTATTATTTTCTTTATTATATTTATCGGCATGTGTCTAGCTAGGAGACATCGGAATGGGTTAAAAACATATATTTCTGGTACGAAAGATATGTGTTTATATTTTACTAACCCATCAAAACAAGTTTTGTTAGTCTTGTGATGCAGAGAAACACAACAGGGTATCAATACTATAGCATATTGTTACAATATGACATAAAAGAAACTTTCACATGAAGATCATGCAACATTGTTCAACTTAAAAATTCGCAAGTCAAGGGACGAAGAAACAAATGATTGAGTACAAAAGTTTTGAAGCTTTCACAGAAGATCGATATTTACCATTTTAGCGGTATATAAATCAGGGGGAGACAATACGAGCTGCACTCTTTTTCCCTTAGCTATGGTTTTGTCTCATTGGGTTTTCCTAGCAAGATTTTTAATGAGGCAGCATCTCCAAGCGTGTTAAGTTGATAACCAAGGGGGAGTGTTATAAATATATTAATATTATGGTTATCAACGCCTAATATATATTAGCTTCCTCCTCAAGTTTTCCTATCATATATACACATCTAATTGTATCTCATTGTATGACACACATATTAATGAAATCCCTCTACCTTTCTCCCTACATGTCTATCTCTTATTGTTTGGCTATTAGGCTCGTTTCTTAACAAAAATACATTTATTAGAATGTAAGATAAACATAAACAAATAATATATATATATACACACACACACTCTCTAATAAAATACTATAATTTTTGTCAATTGTCAATCTCATAGCCATCCTTACATTTTTTTCAACCAATTTTAATATACGGTTCTTATCTTTTAAGCTATTTCAATACATGACTTCAATATTTTTATTAAATGTAAATCTTAACCGATTCATTTATTAACATTAATGTTGAAATAAGAAAATAAGGAAATATAAATATTGAATTTGCATGTCTGTTAGAATAAAATTTAAAGTCATGGGTAATTGAAAATAAAGAAAATAAAGGCGCATCATTGTCGAAGAATTTGGATTTGTATGGTAAACTACAAATTGTTTTTAAACCAGGATTCGAGTAGAGTGCATAATTTTTTTTATATAAGTTTGGTTTCAAATTTGGATTTAATAATTTTTTCATATACATTTGAACTTAAGAAAATGTGTATTTTCTTAATTTTCTCCAAATATTTTGTATAAATATTGCAAACATAAAGAATACCTATTATTTATATCTTGGTGTTTAGAATTAAATTATTGAAGTTGAATATTATAACTATAGTCAATATGTATAACGATTTACTATATGATCTATTTGTCATTTTGTAAGGGTACATATGAAATTAGTCCTTTATTATATAACTTTTTTTGTGTAGTATAAAATGTTTTAGCAATAAGAAGAACAATATTTAGTTTTCAATATTTTCTTTCATAGCTCAGATCAAAATATTTCATATACATATATTTTACGACTTAATTTATATTTTTTTATACACTTAAATATAGTTAATTTAATATGTCTTATAAGACAAATAACTTAATTATATAATTCAAAATTTTAAACCAAAAAAACTGCTTTAATCACATTCCACTATTTTCGCTTATCAAAATCATTTAGGATATCAAAACCTAGAATATTGTTTTCGTTAATTATTTACGTAATTTCAATATTATATTAACTTATTAATTTTATTTTTATACAAATACAATGAATTGGGTTTACATTAATGTTATATGTTGGTTCGTATATAATTAAAGTGTTTATTATGGTTTATATTCAAAATAACAAAGCTATATATAGAATTAAAAAAAAATTATAGTCATAACATTTATTATTAAAATATGTTATGAAAATTCATTAGGATTTACACTTATTATAATGTAACTTATTAGAAATATTTACTAATTTTATTTTTTATTATTTGTAACTTAATCATGCTTCTCATTACATTTTAAGGAATATTTTATTTTCACATTAAAAAAATGTTAATCCAGTTAAAACTCATTTATCATGCTTTCATAAAATCCTAAATTTTTGCTTCTTCTTTTTCTATAAGCTGTTAATATATATATATATGTCGATTAATTTAATATTCCAACAACTTCTCATAATATTAACTAATAACATGGGATTAGTATTCGTTTCTAATCTAATACTTTCAACTACTGTAAATAAGAATAACTACCTTCATTTTATGCAACTTTAAATCTTCTAATATTCTGCTAACTCGCTGTTATTTGAACTTGGCTTTAAGGTTAGTATGTTTATGTGATTTTCCTAGCAATTACATTTCATATGAAATGAAACAAATCATTTTGTTATACTTTTTTAGTTTTACATGTTGCTTGATTATACAAATTTCAAATGTAAAATATAAAATCAATTAAAAATTTGTCATACATAGAATATTAATGCTAACAAATTTATCAACAATGTTCAGGTAATATATTGGGATAATCATGTGTTTATTGATGAACATGAGCAGATGATCTCAAATAACATCATATTAATTGATTAAAAGGTATGATATTTTACATGCATGAATATTTTTTTTGTTAGTTTCATGGATACATTATCTTTTATCTAGGGTTGGTATGTACTTGAAGAACCTTATTTGTCACACAGAAGAGTTATAAGCGGACCTATATTTTACTTTTATCAAGAGTTACAAACAAACATGAACTAAAGATTTTGATTTTTGATAAACAATGTATACCGACCAATACAATCACAAATGTAGTGTACACAGAAGGTTTTACTTATTTATAACATATTTTTGTAATCTTAATTATGTAATTTCTGTAATTTTGATGTAAATTGAATTGTATTAACAATATATGATCATTTTATTGACTGTATTTCACCTAATGGTTAAATTTAAAATTTTCATCAATTACCCGTGTAATACACGGGTCTCAAACTAGTATATATATAGGGAGATGATCAAGAGAAAACTCATCTTTAAAGAGAAAACTTAAAAACTCCTAAAGAATTATTTTTAATTAAAAATAAAAAAATATTTTCAAAATTATGTTTTTGCCATTATTCTTATATTTTCTTACCATTTACTCAAAAAAAAATAATAATAATAAAAATCGTTGTAATGCACATACGTATTACTCTGCGATACCGTTGTATTACACATATGTATTACTATGTATTTTTAAGTTCAAAAGTGTTTAATTGCATATATTCAGTATTTGTGTTTTGTATATGTGTAGTAGTGTTGTATTATACGGAAAAATAATAATAATAAAATAAAAGTCGATTTAGTACACATTTGCGTTAATGTTGTATTACACATACGTACTAATGTGTATTCGATGTGTGTATTAGTCTTATATTACTATTACACATATGCACTATGCAATACCACACTTTTGCATATATTCAGTGTACACTTTTGCATATATTCAATGTATACTATCAAATATGGGGTTTTTTTAAACCAATAACAACATATAAGAATAATAGAAAAAAAAATTTTAAAAAAAATTAAAAAAAAAGTTAAAAAATAGTTTTTAGGAGTTTTTAAGTTTTCTTTTTAAAATGAGTTTTCACTTGATTCCACCCTCTCTATATATATATATATAATTGACAGTTACATGTTTAGTTGTAAGAGTCAATTTTTTTATACACATATATAAAATGTTTTTTAATTGAAAACTTGATTTTGTAGTTTGGTTTAAAAGTCAATTAAATCTAAAAAATAAAAACATTATGAATTGATTTATTATTATTTGTGCAAATGATTTTACCTAAGTACTCTTTCACAATATAATAATATTGTTTATTTCTCATCAATTAGTTTTTTATTTTGGTTTAATCTCAACCACAAATTATTACACAATTAATTAAACGTGTGATCCATATTTGGTTCTTAAAGTTTTGGGAAAATTCTTAAAATAAGTATTTTATGAAAACAAATTTCTAGTTTTAGGTATTATTTGAAAAAAATTCCAGAAATAGGTATTATAAACTAGTCGTGATGAGTAGTTTGTAGAACCAATTAAATTTGCCGTGTGTCCTTAAACTAAACGTAACGAGCACATTCACTATTCATTTACTCGTCACGACTAAATAAGTTTCATGCCTCGTAAAAAACGCCCACGAGTAATTCATAAGTCCTTTAGCCGCGACGACTAGTTTACCCGGTTTACATTCCATACATGAGTAGTTTATTAGTAGTTAACTCGTCGCGACTAGTTTAACATTATAATCTACTCGTTGCGACTAAATGACTTATGAATTACTCGTTGGCGTTGATTACTAGGCATGAAACTTATTTAGTCGTGACGAGTAAATGATTAGTGAACGTGCTCGTTCGATTATTTTAAGGACACGTGACAAGTTCTAATTGGTTTCTACAAACTACTCGTCACGACTAGTTTATAATACCTATTTCTGGAATTTTTTACAAATGGTACCTATAACTAGAAATTTGTTTTCATAAATGCCTATTTTGGGTATTTTTCCCTAAAGTTTTACAACTCAACAAGTTCTCAATTTATCTCTCCATATATATATATATATACATATATATATATACATATATATATATATATATGTATATACGGGAGATTTCAAATGAAAATCCATTTGAGTTTTAAGAACTCGAAAGAACACAGTGTAGTGATTTTTTTTAATTTTTTTACATGCGTAATATATGTAGTGTAGGTTATATACACGTAAAAAAATAACAGAATTTTTTACGCATTGAGTCGACTTTTTACACATGTGTAACGGACGTAAAAGTTAGTGTAACCACTTACATCTTTATTCTCTCTCCTACTTTGACTTTTTTTTCCATATTTAATCTTAACCACATATTTCAATCCATTTAATTAAATGTGTAACCTATAATGGAGTTCTTAAGTTCTTACAATTCAACATGGTTCTCAAAAGATCCCTCCTATATATATATGATTGTGTTCATTTCAGAAGTGTTTCTTAGTGCGAGAAAAAATTCTAACCAATTAAAAATTTTCTTTTTAATTTTGGATTATTTAATTATAGAAGTACATAAGTAAAAAAGTTTAAGAGCTTCTTTTGGCAATTAATAGTAATTAATGTTAAGTTATAAATGATTATAAATTTATTTCTATTTTTTAATTTGATTATAAATTTTTTTGTTATTTTTTAATTTGATTTAGTCTCAAGCAACTCATAAAACAAAACCATCATACTCGTACTATAAAAATATATATATATATTAACCATCATAAAAACAAATAGCTACACAAATCATAATATTAACTTACACATACAAAAACTAGTTCATGTTATCACCTACATTGATCATGATATTTATATACATGCACCTAACTAGTTTATGTTAACCTACACAAATCACAATATTATCCTACATATACAAATTTACGTCATGTTGTAGCCTACCTATTTGTCTTTACCTACATAGATCACAATATTAACTTTCACAAACAAAGTTGCTCATGATATCACATACAATTAATAGTATTAACCTAAAGTTGTAAAATATTCGCAATGTAGGAACACATCATGTTTTTTTATAATTTATTTATTTTATAATCTATATTTTATGTGTAGGCAAATGTCACACCCCGACTAAAGGCGAAACATGCCGAGGTGTAATGTATTGATTGGACATTGCTTGAAAGAGCAAACATTAGGGTTCATGGGAACATTAACGGCATTCGCGGTTTGGAGTTGGGAGATAAGTATTGGGAGGGCTTCCACGATTCCCTTCATAATGCGAGATGACATACTACGGCCAGAGTTGTTGGTGCGGCGGTTACGGTTGATGAGGCGGGAGGAAGACATGCTACAAGGACGAAATGTTGAAAAATTTATTAGCTTTTGGGATAAATTGCAAAATTTCAAGTTTTTGTGAAAATTCATGAGGGTACAAAAGTGAATTTTTTTATTAGCCTTAACTTGAAGTATTGATAACATTGATAATTAAATAAAATAGTAAGATTTAAATGGTGGATTGAGATGTACATGAAAATAATCATTCATAACAAAATAAAAAAAATGAAACCAAAAAAAAATTTCATCATTGAATTATCCATGTATCACCATGGCTTAATTTTTCAACAAAATATTTAAAATTGATTGAAATCGAGATAAGGGCATTGAGATGAATGGTTGGAGTATCCATGTATCACCATGGCTTTTCCCACTAATTCTTTCAACTAAAATATCATAAGGAAGAACCGAGTTTACCCGCGTATCATCGTGAATTCGGTTATGATTTAAGGATGTGATCGTCACATGACCACAATTGATACAATGAGGTTAGTAGATTCGTGAATGTTTGGTGTGGTACGCTTTGGCTTAACAAGTTTCACACTCACACCTCACCCTCCAGGAAGGCAACCAGGTCTCGGGGCTGATCAAGATTTGTGTGCATTGCACTTCCTTAGGCTCACAAGCCTTGGTGTTAAGGGATTGGTGTACAGGTGTGTCCCCCTTATAGTTACTACGTATCCGTTACATGAATCATCTTTAAGGAGAGGGGAGTAAAAATGGTGGGAATTCTTAAGGAATTTCTCAATTTTAAAATAAAAATTAGGGTTTTGAAAATAATTTTGAGAGTGAGGCGTAGACTCGAAATTGTGTGTGCTTTGTGTACAAGAGTAATATCAAATCATTAAATAATATTTAGGCTATCGCAATCAATCATATAAATTAGGGTGCAAACACGTAAAGACATATTACGTATAGGGACCCTAAGCATGCTACTAGGTCGTTATATCTAACCACCTATCTTATAGCCTTTAGCTCTGATACCAATCTGTCACACCCCGAACAAAGGCGGAACATGCCGGAGCGTAACATATTGATTGAACAGTAGCTCAAAAGACACTAATCAAAGCGACGATAGTTATTTAATTTCATTAATATTAAACAAGTACACAATTACAATAATCGAATCATATACATATTTTGAATAAATATCCTGAGGCCAAGTAACTATCTTCGATCTTGATTACATCAAATACTTGAACCTGTAGCATGTATAAAAATAAAGTTTGTCAACACGAATGTTGGTGAGAATACATAAGTTTTGGTTTTATATATATACGTAGGTAAATCACAATTCATATGTAAATGGTGAGCATTACAAAACTTATTAAAATGTAAGCATCTAAATAGATGTGGACCCGTTCCTATTGATACAAAATCAATGTACTTAGGTAAATGTATGATCATACTAGATGAGAATAGATGAGGATGAGATACCAACCATCAAACATAAAATAAACACTTAAGCACATAAAGCATAATCATAGAGCATGCAATAATCACACATCAACATAATTTGAATTGTGTTTTAAATAGATGCAGTAATAAAACATGAGTAAAAGTGAATAAAGTATACATGCTACCCCAAAAATATAAAAGATAGAAAAGGGTGGGGGGGGGGGGGTATGTAAACTCACATGAAATACATAGGGGCCGATAACGAATTGACGGATTACGTAAGTTGATCGGGCACGCGGTGAATTCCAACGGATTGTCCTAAGTTAAAAGTATAGATTAAATAAATATCTAATCGAAATAAACAAATTAGACATTAAAGAAAGGGGAATTTATAACGAATTTAAGATGGTAAAAAGTTCAACATATTTTATATAACTTTTATAAAGTTGAGTTAAAAATGCCTGCGTTTAAATATTCTCACAAGTTACTTTTAAAAAAATATATATAAACATCAATTTAATAGTACATATCTTGCATGTATTAAATAAAACTCGCTATGGTATACAGTACGTTTAGATGAGGAAAAAATTATTTATTTGTTTATTAAAAATAATTAAAATAATAAGTCATCTAAGACTTTGATAAAGCATAGCATTCTGGAATGGAATCTAAGCAAAATAGTAACAAAAACGGTTTTATTACAATTGTTAACAAAATCATGTTTACTTTATTTGATATTTTTAAATCAAACCGTTTCGAAATAATTTATAATTTGTTTATAAAATAAACTTGTTATTCAATCTAACAGAGTATTACAAATTTATTCTTAAGCTAAAACATAAAATTTAATTAGTTGAATAAAATATAGAAAAAAAAGGGTAAATGGAATGAAATATTAGAAAGAAGAAACTTTTCATTATTAGTCAAACCCTATGACCCGTCCCCTTTAGTCAACTCCAAAATTTGACTTTTGATAGCAAAAGTTAGTGCAAGAGATTATAAGACTTTTGATCAGTGATCAAAACGAGCAGGATATTAAATTACCTCAATTAGTGCTAGATTTAGATTAACAAAGGAGCTCACCGGAGTTCATAAGCGGCGACGGCAGCCGGCTTAAACGACAACAGGATGAACAAATGAGTAGAAGGGAAAGGGTTATGAATCGGATGTGATCGAACGAGTGAACTCTTGATCTCAACCGGAGAATATTTTAGGAGTAAATAGGGAATTAATTGTTTGAATAAATCTAAGATAATCAACGGTTGAGATCAATTTCTCGCTATAATATCACTTTTCGCATGATCCATTCCCTATATATATAGCGAGAAGTGCGAGAAGTCGATCTCAACCATTGATTATCTCCGATTTGATCAAAGCATTAATTCCCCTAATTACTCATAAAATATTCTCCACATTAATTCTTTTAGAAAGTTATAAATTGTAGAAAAGATAAATTGATTTTTACATAAACATCCTCTAGAATAGTTTTAATGAAATATCAAGAGAATTTTTTTTGACATTAATGGTTTTATAAAATTTATTTGAATTATCTTTTACCTATATATAGAAAAATATATATGCAGGTGAATTGTAATAAATTGATCACATACACAAGTTGCATAATAATCTACACATAACCCGTATTCAATTATACAAATTGTTAGTTATTTTTATTTGACAGAATTATAGAAATTGTCCGTTATATTTCACCCAAATTTCACTCATGGTCCCTCATCTTCAAAATTGATCTTTTTTGTCCTTTACATTTCAAAATCCAACAGTGTTTGTCCTTTTTGCCTAACCCGGTTAGATTTTCTCGTTAAGTCAGGTCATGTGCCTTGCACATGAGGGCAAATTGGTCAATTTACCTATTTAATTAAAATTTTTTTAATAAATAAAAAAACAAAACATCTCTCTCCTTCTCTCTCTCCCTCTCATCTGCATCGCCCTCAACCTCACACCACCATTGTATATACAAAAATATAACCAGATCATACACATTCACACCAACAGCATTAACCTCATCAGCCTTAGCAGTCACAATGGGGTCCGAAGAAGACGGATGAACGGACGCAATTATCTCGAACACAAGACGCGCGTGTTCTAACGAGATCTGTAGTGTTTCGGAGAGTACATTGGAAGTGAGTCGGTGGCTGTCGGAGAGTGGGAGGTTGAGGAGTTTGTGGCGAAGAGAGGTTAATGTTTGTGTGGCGTCGGTGAAGATGATTTTTTGGAGTGGGATGAGGCCATGTTCAAATGGTTCACGGCGGGGGTGGAGGTGGAGACACGGTGGTGTGATGGGTGGTTAGGTGGTGGTGGATTAAACGGTGACCAGTCGCCGTTGTTCTGATAGCGGCCACGACGAGACGTTAAATCTAAACGATTATCGGATTTCACTCCCGACGCAAGTCTTATTCGCCGGAATGGCCAAAACCAGCAACGATTTCACCATTGAAACCCCCACTTGTAGCACCGACGAATTGCAGGTTTCCGGCCAAACAAGAAGCAACCGAAACCATAGATCTATTTTAATAAATGCTAATTTTGATGGGCCAAACAAGAAGCAATCGAAACGGGAGACGGCTGGCGGGATGATAGGAATAGTGGTGATTCGCGATGATGACGAACTGATGGTGGCCGGCGGGAGACACGATGATGGTGACGAAGAGGTGATGAAGCAGTTTTGTCGGAGAAGACGGCGGCGGTGGCCGTCGGAGAGCTTGGTGGTGGCCGAAAAGCTTGGCTATGTAGGAAGAAAAAGAAGGGGGAGAAAAGAGAGAGAGTGTAATTATATATTAAATTTTTTATTGTTTTTTTATTTATTAAGACATTTTTAATTAAGTAGGTAAATTGACCAATTTGCCCTCATGTGCAAGGCACATGACCTGACTTAACGAGAAAATCTAACCGGGTTAGGCGAAAAGGACAAACGCTGCTGGATTTTGAAACGTAAAGGACAAAAAGATCAATTTTGAAGATAAGGGACCACGAGTGAAATTTGGGTGAAAGATAAAGGACAACTTCTGTAACTCTATCTTTTTATTTTTATCAAAATGTAACTTGTATTTACCAACACAACTTATTTTCTCCTACACTTGTTTTGTTTTTTTTATTTTTCACCAACACATAACTAATACTTACCTACACATATATCATATTCACCTACACAACTTGCTAGTTCATTTCATATTCACCTACATATAAATAATATTCATATACACATAACTCGTATTTGCTTACACATAAAATATAACATAGATTATAAAATAATTAAAAATATATAGAAAAACATGATGTGTTCCTAAATTGTGAATATTTTACAAGTTTAGGTTAATCTTCTGATATAGGGATGAGCATTTGGTACTTGGTACCGGTGCCGTACCGTCGGTACCGAAATCGGTACCGATTTGGTACCGTCGGTACCAAAGTTTTGAGTTTCAGGATCGGTACGGTACGGTACTATACCGGTATTTCCCGAACTTTTACCTTCAATACCGGTACCGAACCGAATATCTCGGTACGGTACTGGTACCAAGATTTGGCGATTTTCAGGATCGGTATTTTTGGTACCGGTACCGGTCGGTACCGGTACGGTACAGAGCTCATCCCTATTCTGATATGTGTAAGTAAATACAAATGGCTAGGCTATAACACGAAATAAATTTGTATATGTAGGTTAATATTTTGATTTGTGTAGGTTAACATGAACTCGTTATGGGCATGTATATAAATATTGTGATCTGTTTAGGTGATAACATGAACTAGTTTTTGTATGTGTAGGTTAATATGATGATTTATGTTGGTATTTGTGTAAATTCGTTATAGAGCCCTAGATCTAGTCGCAATACCGATACGCAACATCATGTTTAATACATTAATGATCAATATATTAAGATAAAGGATGAATACATTAGAATGGATACATTATGAAGGTCTAGAGAGAATCCGATATGGTAACATTACTTTAAACATAAATGTGGCACAGATCCCTAGGAAATTCTCTATGGAAGACGTATTTATAGGCAGATCTCATTCATTATACTGTAATAACGAATGAGGCCTCTCATTCGTTAGAACAGTACTAACGAATGAGTCTTCCCCATAGCGAATGACCCCCCCCCCCCCCCATTCGCTAAACACCCTTAGCGAATGGGTTTACCTTAACGAATAGCACTAGTCTTTAATGAATAAGGCCTCATTCGCTAAACATACTTAGCGAATGAGCCTTTATACATTAAGTGTAAAGACTAAATTAGCCATATCCTATTCGAACAGCTACGAACACCAAATTTATGCACTAACAGACTCCCCCTTTTTCCATATCTGTCGAATGCTTTCCAGTACTTTAGCATCCAATACTTTATCGTCGAATACTTTAGTGACGATTACGTTAACGTTGAATACATTAACGATGAATAAGTTAAAGTTGAATACTTTAACTGCATATCATCAGCCGTAATACTTTAACTCCCCCTTGGCTGATGATTCTCAGGCTTATGCAAACAGACAAAATATAACTCTTTGTAAGCAAACCAACAGCTTGTAGCTTCTAATATCAGATCTCCCCCTCAAATAAGCATGTCCAGGTGATCATATTGATCATCCAACTGGCATATGATTTGGATCAATCTCAATCAGGAACAAGTCATCAGCTATCTATCTCACTGGTAAAGTAAAAGTGTCTTTACGTTTGACCTCGTCACACATTTTCATGAACAACCCGATCACTCAACATCTTTCACTTCGGTCTTCACTCTCTCGATAACGTCTATCCCAAATTATCACTCTTTGAAGCTCTTCGGCATCCAATTCGCTTGGATGCGCTAATGTTTTAGGCATATGATTAAGAGTTTCAACCTTCGTTAATCAATCTCGAATGATCAGATTCTTCAATCCAATAACAAGACCCGTATATTCCTCAAAAAGATCAACCCATTCAAGAATTGTCCCCTTCAACATAAACAATCCGCCGAATACTCGTAGCCAACATAGTCATGATCAAAGTCCTTCAGAAAGAAGTAAATGGATAGACGCTCGTATCCCATATAGTTAGGTTTCAATCTCGAGCAAATCAATCCACAATCGAAGAATAATAGCAGTATTGAACTTAGTCAAATGTAGCTTTGCAATCACGAATTACCAACCGAATTGTAGTAATTTTTCAAGAAATCCTTGCTAATGTAGGAAGATACCACTCAAATAAACTCTTTGAAGTTTTTATCTCCCCCTTTTCTTAACAAATTCGGTAAGGTCTTGAACAAATCTTCTAAAATTCTCGTTAACTTAGTCGGGTACTCCCCCTCGGCCCATCGATATGCGTGAAAAGTCAGCCGGAAAATATATTATCAAACTTTTCAAGAATAGTGTCCCACATATTTGAAATATCCCCGAAAAATTTCGTTTAAGAAAATTTTCTGAAAATACTATTTTTTTTATCCCTCATACGTTATACTGTTCTCTTTCACTAGAACAGTGTCTCATTCGTTTACATCCATCCTCATTTGCTACAACAGTATACAACGAATGGCACTTTGAACGAATGAGTCACATTCGCTATAAATAACCAACCTTTCCACATTCGTTAAATCTTGAATGAATAGGAACACATTCGTTATGAAACTGAAGGATGTTAGAAAAAAATAACGAATGAGTCCATCTCCGTAACGATTAAGCACATAATGAATGAATCTCACATTCGTTAAACCCTTTAACGAATGATTTTAAACTAACGATGAGCCGTTAGAGCGGTTACTGTAGCCGGAAAACCGATTTTCGCCGGAAAAAAACAGTTATAGTCGCCGGATTCTAGAATATCATGCTCATCTATGGTGGATTTCATCAAAATATCATCAAATCATGCAATTAAACCACCAATTTACATCCGAGAACTCAAATTTTGATCAGGAACATGAATACATCATCAATTCCATCATTCAATCTCTGATTCGGTCAAATCTGATCAAATCAATATGTTACCATGAAGAGCACGAACTTCACATATCACGAGAAACTGTTGGCTTTGATACCACTTGTAAATACGTTAGAGAGCCCTAGACCTAGTCGCAATACCGATACATAACATTGTGTTCAATACGTTAATGATCAATATATTAAGATGAAGGATGAATACATTAGAATGGATACATTATGAAGGTCTAGAGAAAATCCGGCATGGTAACATTAATTTAAACATAAATATGGCACAGATCCTTAGGGAATTCTCTATGGAAGACCTATTTATAGGCAGGTCTCATTCGTTATATTGTAATAATGAATGAGGTCTCTCATTCGTTTGAACAGTACTAACGAATGAGTCTTCCCCATAGTGAATGACCCCCCATTCGCTAAACACCCTTTGCGAATGGGTATACCTTAACGAATAGCCCTAGTCTTTAACGAATGAGGCCTCATTCGCTAAACATTCTTAGCAAATGAGCCTTTATATATTAAGTGAAAAGACTAAACTACCCTTATCCAATTCAAACAGTTGCAGACACCAAATCTGTGCAATAATTTGTTTTTATGATGGTTACGAGTATGATGGTTGTGTTTTATGAATTGTTTGAAGATTAAATCAAATTAATAAATAAAATAAATGTATAATCATTTGTAACATAAATTAATTAGTATTAATTACCAAAAGAAACTCCTAAACTTTTTACTAATATACTTCTACAATTAAATAATCTGAAATTAAAAGAAAACTTATGATTGGTTAGAATTTCTTCTCGCAGTTCTCACACTAAGAAACAATTTTGAAATGGACTCAATCCTTTATATATATATATATATGTATATATATATATATGTATATATATATATATATATGTATATATATAGGGTAAGGATCCTAAGAGAACTATTGGCAAATTGAGAACTTTGAGAACCATTTTGGACCACTAAAAAAACCCTCTAAAAAATATTAAAAAAATTATAAAACAAACAAAACCGAAAATTTTAAAAAAGTCAAAAAACCAAAATTCTTATATTTTATTCCGGTTTCATTAAAAAAAACCGAATTTTTTTTTCTTTTTAATTCGTATTATACCTATACACATATGTATACTTTCATTTAATCTCTAGTTACATAATATACACATATGTACATTATCATTTACCTTAAATTATACATATGTGTATAGGAAAAAACATGTGTGTAAATATTATACATATATGTATAATAAAAAAACCGATTTTTTTTCTTTTTAATTCGTATTATACCTCTAGACATATGTATACTTTCATTTAATCTCTAGTTATGTAATGTACACATATGTACATTATCATTTACCTTAAATTATACATATGTGTATAGGAAAAAAACATGTGTGTACATATATGTACATATTATACATATATGTATATGTATAATTTAGCTAAACCGAATTTTTTTTTAGAAAACGGGATGATAAATAAGAACTTTGGTTTTTTTACTTTTTCTATTTTTGTGTTTTTTTTTTTGTTTTATGATTTTTTTTTATTTTTAGGTTTTTTTGTGGTCCAAAATGGTTCTCATAGTTCTCAATTTCCAAAAAGTTCTCACATGATCCTGATCATATACATATATACATATATATATATAGGGAAAGTATAGAATGGAAACCCATTTGAGTTGTGAAAACCCGTGAAAACCCTATGTAACGTCGTTTTTTACATATGTAATATATGTTGTTACATTTAATACAAAACATCAAAAAAAAAATTTGTTTTGCTATTTTTTATATTTTTTACTAATTTTTACATATGTTTTCAGGAGAGAGAAAAAGTTATATTTACATTTACATTTTTTATTAACTTTAATTGTGATCCACAAGATTCAAAATTTAATTAAAAACATGTTGTTGAGAATGAGTTTCCAGAGTTTTCACTACTAAAATGGATTTTTATTTTCATCTAACTCTATCCATACTATTTAATAAATAAAAAGTTTACTTGTCCACGTGTCCTTATACAAGCGCATCCTCTCTCAAAATCCCGCCTATAATCACAGCCCTTTTACAATACAATCAGGCATGGGTCCTGACCCAATTCTGGAATAATAGTAGATTCTTCATACTACCCAATACCCATTACCGATTCACAACCCTAAATCATTATCCCAATCATGTTCACCAAATCAATTGCCAAAGTTATTTTATTGACTCACAATTTTGGTGTGATCGGTCCGACGATAAATAAGAATTGTGTTCCTAATCACCTTAAACTAGTTAGGGTAAGAAGGGTGTCGAGCCACAAAGAGTTTGTGGTCGGTGATCTAAATTTAATTGATTAATAATTATGAAGCCTTTTTGAGTAGTCGTATAGACCAAATATGATTAAGATTTAAAATAATTATTATTTTTTAGATTTAATGAAAACAAGTAACAATTTTTAAGAAATATAATTGAATTTTAAACAATGATTATGAAACGAATCAAACCTGGGTTTCAAGTTCTATAAGCAAGTCAGACAAGACACACTATAAAAATGAGTTCATGTAATCACAATAGTTATTTAGGTTCAATACATAATTTCCCAACGAAAAGCATCAATACTCGTCTATCCTAGGCAAATGGTGTAAGAAAATCTTCACAAAAAGAATTTTGGACAAGTATATGTGATATAGATTAAGAACATGAATTAACCCTAACACACATCATGGACACTAGCAACTATCATCTTATGAGGTCAATGGTGCAAGAAATCCTTAACAACATAAGTTCATAATAACGAAAAGTCACACAATTCGTGTTCACACCAAACGATTACATAAAATATGATGTTCTTGAACGGGCAGGGATTTATGCTAAAAAGGAGGCCCCTGTTAACTTTCTCACGGATCCTATTGAAGGGAGGTCTACTTTACGACCAGCTGATATTCTTGTGTTCGGGTGGGCAGGGGGGAAACACGCCTGTGTGGATCTTACAGGAGTGTCTCCTCTTGTTAGGCTCAGGGACCGTGGGTTTGTTGTGGGTCAGGCTGCGTTGAAGGCTGAATCGGGCAAAGTTGTTAAACACGAGAAAGCTTGTTTAGATAATCAACATGTCTTTCTACCATTTGCCTTTGATACATTTGGTTTTCTGGCTCCAGAGGCTGTGAAATTTTTGAGTAGGGTTCAGCGCGTCGTACACGGAACCTCTTCAGCTTCTAGGTCCCAAAGCTTCGTTTTTAGCAGGATTGGCTTTGCTGTTCAAAAGGGGGTTGCGGCGCAGCTTGTTGCCCGTTTGCCTGCCACTTTATTGTAATCGTTTTATAGTAAATTATATAAAACTTCGATTGTGACGGAAAAAAAAAAAAAAAAAAAAATATATTACCTCAATTCATAGATATGAAAAAACCCTAAAACTTACAAAACGCTACACCTGGGAATGATTAATGGTGGATTAGTCGTTCATGTGTTGTGGAGACCATCTTCAATTTTCTTTTGCCATCTTCAAGAATGGATGTCAAGTGGTGATCTTTATTGATGTAAAAACCTCCAAAAATGCTTCCTCCTGCCGTGCGTCTCCTACTCTCCCGTTGTCTTTTTTTTTCCAAAAATAAAGCCCAACCCCCCCCCCCCCCCCCCCTAAGATTGCTGGAGTTAAAAAACTTCCAAAAAATTAATTCTTTCTTTTCTTCCTTCCGTTTATTTTTTCGTCCGTAACCCCCATTTTCTTTTTATTTCTTTGTGATGGCTGTTGACTTTTCTTTATTGTGGCCCATGTAGATTACTTGGTTTGTGGGTCTGCGTAAGTTTTCTGGTTTAATTCTCAGCCCAGCGCATTTTCTTCTATTACTCTTGATCCACCCTACTCCTAAGTCAAGCCCATCTCATATTCATTTGACATATGGATTTAAATGTAACATGTGACTATAATCATTAATTCAATCAACTAAATCATGAAAGTTTTATGTCTTCATGTAGCTTAGGAATTACCATTCTAACAATTAATTTCCATAAACAATAATAATTCTAAGCTAAATTATTTAATCTTGGTCACGTTTAAATTTATCATATTATAAATTCACCAATTTAAACTAGTTTTCTTCATTACCTACAAACTATAAAAAAACAAATTATTGTAATTGCATTCCAACAAATATTTAAACTAAAAAAATACAATATTATTAACTATTAGTCACAACCAAACACCCGGTCATCATGGTGTTATCATCATCTATCCAATCGTCATTGTTCGATTTGAATATTTTACAAATTACTTAGTTTTGTTTTTATGTGTTATACTTAACATATCAAATACCTAAATCACTTTTCTCTTTTCAACGTATGTGTTCACTAAATCCTTATATCAATTTCTTATCTCAGGAAACGAATCCCAATCATTATCTACCCATTCATCACTGTTCTAGCGCTGAAGGTATGTTATATTTGTTGCTTATCAACTGAATCTGTTTCCGTTTAAGATTGATATAAACCCAAAATTGATGTCATAAAGTATTTTGATAGGAATTGACTAACAGTCAGCATCTCACCGTACCTCATTCTTCGATTTCCTAAGGTATGCTAGTATTCTAAATTTTTTATTTGAACCGATTGTATATATGATAACATTTAAATTTGCAGCAAATTTAATTATGAATAAGAAAACGCGGATATAGTTTTGTCTTCTAGGTTACACGCTAGGGTTTGATGTACTGCTATTTCTTTTATCGGAGTTTGAAAATTCTTATTCATTGTTGATGTAATGATCTCACAGTTGACACAATTAAGTTATATCATGAAATAGATTCAAAACAACTTATAATTATATAGTACCGAGTGTGTTTTGTTTAATAGAGCAATCGCCCTATGTAAAGCCTGAAGGTGAAGTCAATGACAAATCAAAAGAACAGCAGGCTCATTGAGATGTTGATATTCTTATATTTATTGAAAATGCTTTTAGTAATATGCAAGCAGGAATGATGTATATGGCCTTGATGTTAATGTTCTTATATTATGCATAATATTTACAATGCATGCTCACAATTTTGCATCATTGTGGAAGATTTATCACATGATCCATTTGTTTACAGGTGTTTAGTTGTTTGATTCATTTTTTTTATGAACTAAAGATTTATATTCATTTATTCTTATAAAAAAGGAAAAAAAATAGTTATGGCATTTAACCAACACTTAAACTTGATTAGCGCATATTCAGATTACATGCACATTAAAACACCCCTAAATGCATTGTTTATTCTTCTTACTCACTTAGATGACCTGTACATTCTGTTGTGGTAATGCTTATAAGTTATACATATGCACACTTTGTGACAGAAATTGTGCTACAAAAAATCTGCCTTCTAGTTTGCATATTTGTTCTGCACGATATTGAAATTAGTATTTTTGTTGTTGTGTATGATATATTGAAATTAGTATTTTTGTTGTTGTGTATGATGTTACAGGAAATGACTCAACTAAACAGAGACATAAATTCTTTGAAGTGTTGATCGATCCTACTTCTCTCAACCAGTATTCTATACATGCCTTGGATTTTGTAACTTTTATGTATGTTTAATTAACTTATTCTAATTTAAAAATAAATTCATTTTTAAGAACTACCAAATTCTTGTTCTGATATGCTTGATGAAATCAGGAAGGCAACCGGGTCTGTCTAATCGCTGCAATGTGGTGTTGTCCTTGGTCAGTAATTTTAAAAGATTGAACTTGGCTATAGTATATAGTTTTTTTGAAAGTTATTTTTTTGTGTTATTTGTATTTGAATAGTTCATGTTATTGTTTCAAATACTAATTGGTATCACATCTTAAAACAGCACAAAAGCGTGTTTGAAGGTCACACGTTTTGACTAATGATTTCTTGATAAACAATTGACATAATTGGATAATTTGAATTTTGAAAATCCACTACTAATTTTTACTTGGTGAATTTTTTCTGACTCTCTGTATGATTGAAATAAAGTTTTTTACGGCTGCAACTAATTTGACTTTGGGCTATATTCTACCGAACAAAGATTTTTTTATATTGATTTTGGTTTACAATCAATTTCATTGGTTCATTGTTTTTTAGTTTTTTTATTCATTTAATACAATTATGGCTCATCCGCAGCAGCTTCATTCAATTATGGAAGTGATAATTTATGTGAAGAAAGGGTATATTAGTAATGTTTGAACATTTCATTGGAATGTTTTAAATTCCATCACATATAGTAAGGACTGTTTATGAGAAAGAATCAAATACTGTTATATTGCTTTTTTTAATTTTACAATGAAAACTATTATATAATAAATAGGAAAAGTTGGATGGATAAACATAGAAAGCCAATCAAGTAAACAAGAGGAAACAATCTCCAACGGCTCCATAATAGCAAGGATCAAGGCTTTTAATCTTTTAATATAGGAAATGATATAATTATTGTTCCTATTTTTTTCAAAGAGATTCTTGTTTTCTAAAACTCCTCTCAAGTTAAGTAGTGGAATCTCCAATACTTAACTTGCCAAGGCATTTATTGAAGACTCTTCCATTGACGGCTTTTGTTAATATGCCAAGCTAATTGGTCTTCAGATCGAACGAATGGTAGTTCTATAATTCTAGCCTCAAGTTTTTCTTTGATGATGTTCCGGTCAACTTCTATGTGTTTTGTGCGATCGTGTTGGATGGGGTTTTCTGATATTTGTATCACGACTTTATTTTCACACATAACCTTACATGCTTCGCTTGGAGGGAACCCAATCTCAGTCAGGAGTTTGCGAGTCCATAGGACTTCTGATACGCCTCATGCAATCCCTCTGAATTCTACTTCGGTGTTGGATAAAGCAACTACTTTTTGTTTCTTGCTTCTCCTGGTAACTAAGTTCCTGGCTACCAAAGTAAAATATCCTGATGTTGATCTTCGGTCTTCCATATCTCCTACCCAGTCTGCATCCGTATAAACTTGGACCTTTAGATGCTGATTTTTTGAAAGAGAACTCCATGGCCTACTGTTCCTTTGAGGTATTTAATAATCCGCATTACTACCTCCATGTGTGTAACTTGAGTTTGGTGCATAAATTTGCCGACAACTCCAACTGCATATGCAATATCTGGACGAGTATGGGAGAGGTATATCAATTTACCTACCAGGCATTGTTATCTTTCTTTGTTGTTAATATTCCATCCTCTTCTATGTGGAGCTTATGGTTAACCTTCATTGGGGTGTCGTCTGGCTTGCAATCAATCATTCCGGTTACAGCTAAAAGGTCTAGAATGTATTTCTTCTGGCATATAAAGATCCCTTTTTTTGACCTTAGAACTTCAATTCCAAGAAAGTACTTTAGTCTACCCAAGTCCTTCATTTCAAATTTCGTGAATAGATTTTCTTTCAACTTCTTCATTTCTTCTTCGTCACTACCTCTAATGATCATATCATCAACATATATAATTAAACAAGTCATAAGTTTACCTCTTTGTTTAAGGAACAATGTATGATCCAAATTGCTTTATTGAAAACCATATGTGTTCATTGCAAGAGTAAAAATCTGCCAAACCAAGCCCGAGGGGATTGTTTAAGTCCGTAAAGAGACTTTTTCAGCCGACATACTTCCTTTGTCTTGAAATTCATTGTGAATCCAGGTGGAGCATCCATATAAACTTCTTTTAACTCTCCATGAAGGAAGGCATTCTTAACATTAAATTGATGAAGAGACCATCCTTCATTTGCGGCGATGGAAAAAAGAACCTGTATTGTGTCAATTTTGGCTACCGGAGAAAACGTCTCAGAGTAGTCGATCCCGTATGTTTGGGTGTAGCGTTTAGCTACTAGTCGTGCTTTATATCTTTCAATATTACCATCGGGTTTATGTTTAATAGTGAAGACCCATCGACATCCCACTGATTTCTTTCTAGGAGGCAGATTACAGTTTTCCCATGTATCATTTTTCATTAAAGCCTTCATCTCTATTTCCATGGCATCCTTCCAGTTCTTTGATTCCAAGGCTTGTTCCACGGAGGTTGGAATTTGTTCAGTATATAGGGAAGGAGTAAAGGCTTTGGCTTCTTTGGATAAGTTTCCTTTGGCAATGTTTGCTACGGGATATCTGGATGACGTAGACTGTTTTTCTGGCGAGTACCATTTAGCTAGTGTTCCTCGGTTGGCTCTAGGTGGGAGAATGTATTTCTCGGCCGTTTCTTCTTTCATATGTTCCTCATGCACTGTTTTTTGTATTGGTTCTTCGTGTGTTTGTTCTTCCTGTACTGTTTGTACTATCTCCATCTCACAGTTATCAGATATATCAATATTTTGATTTTTATGAGATTCTTCATATGTTTGAGAGTTACTTACCTCAGACGACAGGTTGGAAGGATTTTGGTTTGGAACACTGATCGTTGGCCCATCAGATTGTTGTGAAGCTAGTAACTTATCTTGGGTACTGTGATCTTCTGTTGATGATGATTCGGTATTTCCATTAACTTCTTCTGATGATTGGGTATTTCCATTAACTTCTTCTAATGATTGGGTCCATTTTGGAATCCATTTTAGCCAACTCAGTGTGTCATTATCCTTTTTCTCCCCCTGACCATTGTGTTGGGAGGTGTAGAAGAATTCAGTTTCCAAAAAGTCACAATTCATTGTAGTGTACATATGACGCTTTTTTGGACTATAACACCTATATCCTTTTTGATTTACACCGTAGCCCACAAACACACATTTTCAGCACAAGGATTGAGTTTGGATCGATGTATCTTGGGTATATGGACAAAGACAGAGCACCCAAAAATGTGTGGTTGTAGTGTAAGTGTAGGTGGGAGTTCGGTAAATTCAGAAAGTGTTTGAAGAGGAATTTTGAAGTCAAGAGCTTTGGTTGGAAGCCGGTTGATAAGATAAGCGGCAGTAGCGAGAGCATCAGGCTAAAAAGACTTAGGAGTTTTTGATTCAATAAGAAGGGCTCGAGTTATTTCTAAAAGAATTCGATTTTTCCGTTCGACCGTTCTATTTTGTTCGGGAGTGTGGGTGCACGAGGTTTGGTGAATTATTCCTTTTTCTAGACAAAATTGTCCCATTGCCGTATTAACAAATTCTCCCCCATTATCAGAACGAAGAATTTGGATGTTAGTTTTAAATTATGTTTGTATCATGGTATAAAAATTAGTTAATTTATCAAAAACTTCAGACTTGTGTTTTAAAAAATAAATACTGTCATACGAGTGTAATCATCAACAAACATGTTTGGTCGGATATTTGATAAGGAAGATTGGAATCTTCTCAACCTACTCTGAAAATGGCTAAGCATGGACTTCGAGCAAGCTTGGACTATCGAGCATGGTTTTACTACTTCGAGCAAGGTCTTCAGAACCATATGCGGTTAATTCTTCTAAGCGTTAAGGCTTCGAGCAAGCTACACTTCAATGAGCAAGAGTGTTCTTCTATCGAGTATGGATTGCCAATCGAGCAAACAACTTGATCATACAAGTTTTAACCAAGTGTTACGAGCACAGGATGTCCGAGCACAGGGTGACAAGCATGAATGCAATAAGAATATGTCATATGCTCCAAGCATGGACTACGAGCATAATTCAATCTCTCGAGCAAGATTTACATCCGAGCATGCTAAAGATTGCTGAACAAGTCTTAAGACAGGATTGAAGACATCAACAAGAATGGGCTTGCTCGATGGACTACTTCGAGCAAAGCAAGGATTGGTCAAGAGGAATGAAGCTTGCTGGAGGAAAATATTTTCTCTGAAAATATTCTAAGTAAAGTATGCTTGAGGACACTTATTGAGCATACCTTGCATGTTGAGTCTGCTCGAGCTAGAGACAAACCTTTCTTGAAGACTTTTACACTTGTATTTATTTTGTCTTTCATTATGTAATGATTAGGGAATCTAGAAGGAATGTCAGGGTCTATTAATAGGATCCTAGGTTTCCATTTAAGGCAGATGTGACACACGGAATACGAGAAACATTCTAAGCGAATATTCTATTTGTTTCCTCGTACAGCCGCTGCCGTCTTTCACGAAACCCTATACATTCCTTTCACCATTCCATTAATGATATATTAAATACAGTGAATATTTATCTTTGATTTTTAGTGTTTATTACATTACACCTTCATTCCCATCTGTTGAATATCCTGATTCCGCCGGGATATTCAATAGGCCTTTGGGTTATTGAGTCTGTGTGTTCTTGTCAACCTTGTTAAGGTTTGCACCAGATTCTCGGTCCTGACAAGTGGTATCAGAGCTTTAGAAGCTCACTGAAGGCCACGGGACTGAAGGTTTGTGATAAAGCTTGAAACTTTACTCTGTTTATCTGTTTCAAAGGTCAGATCTACTGAATTGGAAGACCAAGAAGTTTCTACGAACAAGATTCCAAGACTTCTTGGACAAGAGAACTTTATTAAATGGAAGGTGCTTTTTGAAGCTGTCGTGAACTACAACGACCCGGAACTCTGGACTTCTATCACAGATGGACAGTATGTTCCTTCAGTTGCTGCAGACAATAGTGCCACTATTGTGCTAAAAATGAAGAAAAGAGATGACAAGACACTGTCTATGCTGAAGCTAGGTCTATCTTGGGAAATACTGACAACTGTCAATCATCATAAACTACAAAGGATATGTATGATGCAGTTATTGATTTGTTTGAGGGCAATACTAAACTCAGAGACATTAAGAAGGATAGACTGAAGCAACAGCTGGATAGATTCAAGTTCAAGGATGGTGAAAGATTAAAATCAGTTTTGCAGAGGTTCATGGTGATTGTGAATAATATAAGAACAACTGACATGCAAATCTTTGATTTTGAGCTAAATAAGAAGCTTCTGTCATCTTTGTCTGGTGAATGGTATACAGCCAGCAAATTCATCAAAGAAAAGGCCAATTTTCCCAACTTTAAGTTGGATGATGTGATAGCTTTCCTTAAAGCTGGAGAACATGAAATGATTGAGAATCACATGATTAGAGAGGATAAGCCCAGTTTTCCAGTGACCAATGCTCTTGTAGCACCAATGGGTAATCTCTCTGTCAAGAATCAGTAACCAATCATTGAAGAACCAGCTGAAGCGAACTCGATGTGTGGAGGAAGTCAGTCAAGGTTCAATATACAAATGATACAGGATGACACCATCTCATTAGAAAGTGGACACCCCTTTTATACACAGAGCAATTCAAGCCAAGGAGCATACTATCAAGCTCTTTTTTCTATGTTCACTGATTCATATCATGCATTTGTGGCCAAGAACCTGATCAACACAAGCATTCTGCAGGAAGATCTTAAGCAAATAGATGCAGATGACTTAGAAGATATGGATATCAAATGGCAGGCTGCCATGTTGGCTGTAAGAAGCAAGAGGCTGTACAGCAGGACAGGAAGATCAAGCTTCTCTGGACCTAATGAAAGAATAGGGTTTGACAAGTCAAAAGCCATCTACTACAACTGTCAGCAACTTGGTCACCTTTCCAGAGAGTGTAATCAGCTTAAGAAAGTGGGAAATCAAGTCAATCAGAATCAATTCTATCAGAATCAAAACCAAAACTTCCAGAATCAAAGAAATCAGGTCAATCAAAACCCCTACCAACAGTAGAACAGACCTCAACAGTAACATTTCCAACTTCAAAGAAATAACCAACTATAGATTCAGAACAATCAAAATAGAACTAATCCAAATGCTGTGAATCCAGTAATAGATCAAGGGAATGTGGCTGTCACAAGGGTACCACAAGATGGGGAGTTTGACTGGAGCAACCATGCAGCTGAGATGGAAAAAGCCAATGTTGCTTTCATGGCAAAAGTGCAGGACAAAGCTGGATCTTCAAGCTCACAGGTAGAGTCTTCAAACTCTCAGGTACATTCTGAAATCTCCGTTTCTGATATTCTTATTACAATTGATGAACTCAATCAGGAAATTGGGAAGTGGAAGTTAAAATATGGAAGAAAAGAAGCTTTTCTGAATGTGTATGAGAGTAGTGAAGCTACATATGAAAACCAAATTAAAGACTTAGAAGAAGATTGTATGCAAGCCTAGAGGACTCAGTCAAGAACGACTGTTGAGATTGAGGGCCTGAAGAAGATGTATGCTGATGAGAAGCTCAAAAATGCTGAACTGATAATTCAAATGGAATTTCTGAAGAACTTGGTATCTACTGGAAACATAGTTGGATATGTGGACAGAATGACCCCTGAAGAGAAATACAAAAAGGTTCCACCACCATTTTGTGACAATTATCCACTAAGAGTAGACATGGAAAGCAGAAATGAGTATTTGAAACATTTTAAGAATTTTTTTGAAGATAGAACTAAGTTTGTGAAACAGTATGAAGATGTAATTGTTGATAAAGAGGGAGAGTTTGCTATGAAGCAGAATGAGAAATCAGAGGAGAAGGAAGTTGCAAAGAGGGAAGATGTAAAGAAGAAATAGAGTGAATACTCCAGTGAGGGGAGTACTTACAGTTGTAACAGCAACAAATCATCAAAGGGTAAGAAAAAGAAGAAGGGATCAAACCAAAGGAATGATGAAAAGATCCCAAGATTGTATAAGATCACCCCCAAAATGAAGAAGAATTTTGAGAAGATGAGAAGAGAGCATGAGGTATTTGATATTTGTGCCAGGCCTCAACCAGTGATAAAAAATGACAAGTATGCAAGCTACTCATATGATCAACATCCTCCAATTTATCCAATTTTCTCTAATCATGAACTGTTTGATATTGGGGATGTGAATTATGTGCCCATGAGAAGATTTGCTGCTGAAGAAGAAGGAAGCTCTTCAAAATCACCATCAAAATTAAAGAAAATTGTGTTTGTCAAGGAGAAATATCCTCTAGTGCCTGATGTGAATAGGCCAATCAAAATGGATTTCAGTAATTCTCTGTGCCTAAAGACTTCCCTAGGCTTTAACTTTCCCAAACCAAGTGACAAAATCAAAGACAAGCAATTGCTTGAGGACATGGGAAGTTATGCCAAGGTATAGTGTAAGAAATGTGATGCTTATGGACGTCACACTGATTCCTGCTGGTTTAAGGAAGAAGAGTTTGTTGTACCTGATGTTTTATGTGGTTTTGATATGAAAGGATACAAACAGATGTATCAAAGGTATTTGAATGAAGAGAAGAACAGCTCCAGTGATGAAGAGAAAAGGTCATGTTTGGAGAAGAGACTGAAGCAGGTTCTGAAAATCAAGGATGATACAAAAGGACCAAGCAAACCAGTGAAGAACAAAAGGTCAAATGACAAAGAAAAAGCCAAAATGAGACCTGGTGTTCTTAATGGTGATGAGAAGTTCTTGATGAAGCAAGGGTTTGAACCAAGAGGGTTTCAATAGAAGACAAAGAAGGAGGCAAATGAATGGAAAGACTGTGTTCTTGATCAGATTGAAAACGGTATCAAGTCACCAGTTGTGACAGTTGGGTCAGACTCAGACTTAGAAGAAGAATGTGAAGTTGTCTATGAAGATCTACTTCCACTTCCACTTCCAACTCCTGATGAATCTCCTATTGAATCTGATTTGCAAACTGATGCAGTTTGTGACTCAGAATCTAACTGATTCTCTTTTGTATACTTGTGCAGGAACAGTCCATGATTAGCAATGATATATGGTATATTGACAGTGGATGTTCCAGGCACATGACCTGTGACAGAGCAGCTCTTGTCAATTATGAAAGAAAGTATGAAGGTCCAGTTGCATTTGGGAGTGATGAAAATGGAGCGAAGATTGTAGGAAGAGGAACACACAACAATACCAAGGTATCCTTTGAGAATTTGATGCATGTTGAAGGACTACAGTATAATTTACTCAGCATTTCTCAAGTTTGTGACAAAGGATACAAAGTGGCTTTCAATGATGAACACTGTCTAATCCTAAAGCCTGAATTTGTGATTCCAACTGATATGATCATGTTGATGGCTCCAATAAATGGCAACCTTTATGAGTTGAGAATGAATACTGCTACATCTAGAGGTGGTTCATGCTTTGTGTCCAAAGCCACTGAGAATGACACCAAATTGTGGCATAGGAAGATGTGTCATGTCAACTTGAAGAATATGAACAAGCTAGTGAAAGGTGAACATGTTGTTGGCCTTCCCACAAGAGAATTCAAGCTTGAAGAAAGATGCACATCTTGTCTAAAAGGAAAACAAAACAAATCCTCTCATAAGAGCAAACTGATAAATACAATTGATGAGGTATTGGAACTACTTCACATGGATCTGTTTGGTTCAGTGAGTGTTCCAAGTATTGGAAAGAAAAAATACTGTCTAGTCATCACAGATGACTACTCAAGATTTACATGGGTCTACTTCATGGGTAGCAAGGATGAAACTTCAGAATTGATCAAGACCTATGTGCTCAAGATGGAAAATCAACTGGAAAAGAAAGTGAAGGTCATTAGAAGTGAAATGTAATAGAATTCTAGAATGGATTAATGGAAGAATTCTGCACTTCTAAGGGGATTTTTCAGCAGTATAGTGCACCTAGAACACCTGAGCAGAATTGTGTTGTAGACAGAAGAAACAAGACATTAATTGAAGCTGCAAGGACCATGATTGCTGATGCAAATCTGCCAGTTACTTTCTGGGCAGAGGCAATCAACACTACCTGCTATGTGCAGAATAGGGTTCTACTGAACAAGGCTCAAAATAAGACTCCATATGAGGTTATCTTCAAAAGAAAACCTTATGTGAAGTTCTTAAAGCCTTTTGGATGTAGATGCTCACTTTTGAATACAAAGGACTATCTCAAAAAATTCCAGTCAAAATCACTGGAATGCTTCTTTATGGGCTACTCATCTCATTCAAAGGCTTACAGAGTCTATGTCAAGGAGCACATGGTAGTCATTGAGTCTTCAGACATTATATTCAATGAAAACCACTTTAATAATGTTGAAGGACCCAAATGGATATTTGACTTAGAAAAGATGATCAAGTCATTCAAGATTTACAATGAAGACATGGATGACAACATGTATAGAACAAGCTTTGAAGAGAAAGGAAAACAAGTTGATCTGGACAAGCTATGGTCATATGTTGCTCCTGAACAGAATGGATTTACCTTTGAAAGATGTAGTCAAGGAGCAACTGAAGCAGAGATGAATGGACAAGAAGCTGCAGTTGAAATTTCAAACGAAGGACCAAGTGATATGGAGAGTGAACCCATTCAAAGTCAGCAACCAGTTCAACTTGAAGTGACAAATGAATTTGAAAACAGGTTCCAATCTTTGTTTTACTCTCTCCAAATTAGATCAAATGAAGCTTCATCTTCTGCAACTGCTCAAACTCAAATGGAGACTGAAATTGAAGAAGCATCTAAAATTGAGGCTAATGACATGAACATGACAAATCTTGAGACAGAAGTTTCGGCACAACAAGTTGTGCAGACTACTTCTGTTGAGAGAAATCATCCTGCAGAAAACATCATAGGAGACTTGCATGAGAGAGTGACCAGAAGTTCTTCTGAAAGAGCAAACATCTGTCTGTATGCTTGCTTTCTATCCCAATTTGAACCAAAGAACATTAATCAGGCCTTAAAAGAAAACAGCTGGGTAGAAGCTATGCAGGTAGAGTTAGCTCAGTTCAGAGACTTAAAAGTCTGGGATTTGGTTGACAAACCTAAAGGCAAGTATGCAATTGGAACTAAATGGGTGTTTAGAAACAAGAAAGATGAAAGAGGCATAGTCATCAAGAATAAAGCTAGGCTGGTGGCTCTAGGGTGCTTACAAGAAGAATGAGTGGACTTTGAAGAAGTTTTTGCTCTTTGCAAGACTAGAAGCCATCAGGATCTTTCTAGCATATGCAGTATCCATGAACATAAAAGTCTATCAACTGGATATAAAATCTACATTTTTGAATGGAAAGATTGATGAGGAGGTGTATGTGACTCAACCTCCTGGATTTGAAGATCCAATCCATCCTAACAAGGTGTATAAAATCAACAAGGCACTGTATGGACTACATCAGGCTCCTAGAGCTTGGTATGATGAGTTGTCAAATCACCTGTTAGACAATGGTTTCAACAGAGGAGCTATTGATAAAACATTTTTTTACAAAAAAGGGAAGAAGGACCTGCTACTTGTGCAAGTGTATGTGGATGACATTATCTTTGGTTCTACCAATGAACAAATGTGCAAGGAGTTTGAGCAAGTGATGAAATCTAAATACAAGATGAGTTATATGGGAGAAATGAATTTCTTCCTTGGACTTCAAGTACAGTAGAAGGCTGATGGGATCTTTATCAATCAATCAAAGTATGTCAAGAGATTCATAACAAGTTCAAGTGCCAGGATTTCAAGACAGTGTCTACACCAATGGACACACATGAGAAGATGGTACCTGATGAGAAGGGGGAGCCAGTGGACCAGCATGAATATAGGGCCAATATTGGGTCACTCATGTATCTGATAGCATCAATGCCAGATATTATGTTTACTGTGTGTGTCTGTTCAAGATTCCAAGCTAACCCCAAGGTCTCACACATGTTAGCAGTAAAGAGAATTTTTAGATATCTCAAAGGAAACCAGATTTGGGGATTTGGTATCCAAAGAGTGACTATGATGGTTGCAATATGAGTAGGAAATCAACTTCAGGAGGCTGCCAGTTTATAGGGAACAGGCTGGTGTCTTAGCAATGCAAGAAGCAGACTACAGTGTCCATCTCAACTGCTGAGGCTGAGTACATTGCTGCATCTACCTGCTACGCACAGGTTCTATGGATTCAGAATCAACTGCTGGATTATGGTCCGAATTTCTTATTTACTCAAATATTAATTGATAATACTGCTGCTATATTCATTGTTAAGAATCCAGTCCAACATTCTAAGACTAAGCACATTGAGATTAGACATCACTTTATTAGGGATTGTCATGAAAAAGGCTTAATATAAATGAAAAAGGGTAGATATATCTGATAATCTGGCTGATTTATTCACCAAACCTTTAGATAAAACTAGGTTTCACTTTCTGTTAAAATGCCTAGGTATGATAAATGCTGATGAAATCTGATTGATGATGTGTGCTTATGTGAGGTGCTTACTGATTATCTATGTTTCTCACTTTGAATGTTTGCATGATTTATTGCTATGCTTGACTGATTATTCTGATTGCATGAATTATGATTTGTGACTGTTATATGTGAAAGATATCATATTATTGTTGAATATTGTTTTCTGTGCTTAGATCTGTGCATAAATGATGTATTTTTGTGGTTTAAGTACTTCGAGCATGAATATGTGCTTGATACTGTGTTTGTTGCTCCACGAGCACAAACAATGCTGCTTGAAAACTCTTCTAACTATTTCGAGCGCAGATAACATGTCTCAGTTGCTCGAGCATAGACTCTTGCTTTGGAAAACTTTTCAAGTATTCCGAGCATGGTTCTGTACTTAATGGTGTATTTGCTGTTCTTCGAGCACAAACAAACCACACTTGAGGACTCTCAAGTATTTCGAGCACAAATGATATGTTTTTGATGTTCGAGCATGGACATGTGCTATGGAAAACTTTCTAAGTATTCCTAGCACAAATCTATTGCTCGAGCACAATGTTCAAGTCTTTCGAGCACAAACTCTGTAATGCTACATCTTAAGGTTGCTCGATAGACTTCCGAGTATGCTTGATGGATTTCTAAGCATGCTCGACTGTATTGTGTGCTTTGCTGAATGAAATGTGCTATGTGAGTATTATGTGTGTGACACTTGTGAAGTGTCTGATTGTCAAATGTGCTTAACTGACAACACTGTTTTCAGAATCATGTTTAAAAGGAACTTTGAAAAGAAATGGTTTTGAACTGTAAAATGTTTTTGACTAAGCAACACTATTTTTGGTGATGTCATAAGAGATATGATAAGATTATTTAGTTATAAGCTTTGTAGAAGCTTAAAGATTTTTGGATAGAAATAGTATCCAACCTTTGGGAAATGATAGAAAACTGTTTGAGTCAACTAACACATGTATTATAGGTTTAAAAGGCTTGAAGTACAGTCATTGGCATTGTATGGTAGCTTTCTATAATATGTAGTTGCTATATGTGATATAAACCTAAATCCTGCTAAGTCTGATTTGGTGAACCATTAGAAGATAAGGTATGTTCTCTAGCATATCTCCTCGAATGATAGGCAGAAAGGTAATTATCCAGTCATATACAAGCCTCTTGAAGTATTGGTCATTAGGAACTTATGTATTTTATGATTAAGAAAAATTCACATAATGTGAATAAGTAGAAATTTAAAGCTCAAAGTTACAAAGAGAGCTAAGTGCAAAAAAAAAATGTTCTGAAAGTTTCATAAATTTTAAGTTTATTTAGAATTTAGAATGTACAGACCATACTTCATTGGGTTTAAGTCAAATTGGGGTGACTTGGAGAAAACTAAATAAGCCTTGAGAAGAGATTAGAGGCATCCTGAAAATATAGTGATAAACATTCCTAACTTATGCCTTAATTGAAACTTAAAATGTATCACAGAAAGCAATGAAAATTATGCTAAGTATACCTGCTGTCAACCTGGCTTAAGTCATAATAACACTGACCATGAAGTGGTGTGAACTTGTCTTAAACAGTCTGATCCCATGTTGAGATCTTTTTATGAAAGTATTTTTATATCCAACTGAAATTTGATCTCTTATTTCACCTTAAACAAATTGTTTATGTCATCTCAGATTTGAAATGATCATATTTTATGCACAATTGCATGTTGAGCACAGTTTGTTTGTGAAAATATCCAAACTTCTAGATACATGATTTGTTGGTGTTCAAAGTCTGATATGAAAAAGCTTTAAGTGTTTCGAGCATAGAAACCTGTTTGTTGTATGAATACATTGTTCGAGTATGCTAAATGAACTATTAGATCTATCTATGTATTTCGAGCATGATTGTTATTAAAGCATACTTCATAAACTGAAAATTGTTAAGTGATTCAAGCATGCATCTTACATTCGAGCACCTACTATGATATGATATTTGAGGTTATGTGTTTCGAGCATGATTGCATGTTGAATGTTTAGACCTAAGTATTCGAGCACAAGGGATTGAGAGATAAGAGATGTTAAGTGTTTCGAGCAAAGTTGTGTACTAGATACCTAGGTTTGTGAGTTCGAGCTCAGGAACTTGATGGATGAATTTGTTAAGTGGTTCGAGCAAACTTACGTGCTAGACTCTTAAGTAATCGAGTACAAGCATAGAAAGGACAGAATCTACTAGGGCTTTCAAGCATGAATGTACTTCGAGCACAACAGGTTGGAGTAATCTAAGCCTTTCGAGCATAAACTGCTATGAGGAGTTGCATCACGAGCATATGTTTTGTCATGATAGATTCTAAGTGATGTTGAGCATGATGTATAGTCGAGTAAGGTTAAACAACAAGTGTGTCTAGAGTACATAACTGAGTGAATTTTGCTAAGTACCTTCGAGCACACTACAGATCACGAGAACACTGTAATACTCTTTAAATCTGAAAAACTTCGAGTATGACCCAATACTCAAGCATATGATATCAATTGGCTAAGGACTCGAGCACAAGTGTATTCGAGCAAACTATCTCGAGTATACTGGTACTCGAGCATCAGACATACAAGTACGAATTGTACTATCTTCGAGTTAAATGGGATACAGCTGTTCTTTTGGCTGTATGCTCGAGCAAGGGAGGTACATTAAATTTGGATTAAATGACAACTGTCTGCACTAGACGACAAAAGAAGGTACTGTATTAACCAAACGTTAGGTATAAAAGGGGGACTTAGAAACTTTTTTACACATTTCTTCTCCCTCTCTCAAGCCTAACTGCAAACCTCTCTTGCTCGCACATCCCCTGCTTACTCGAATACTCTATTACTGCTCGATTATACTTCAAACACAGCCATTAGCTCTGTTTCGACTTCGGTATCAATACTCGATTATAGTCTCACAGATTTCGAAATTTGGATTTCTAATTGATTATCTTACTAATCGTTTACTTGTTTGTGCATGTACGCATATTACTATGGAACAGGTTACTGAAGACGCTACTCTTCTCTAATTATCCTCGCGTATTGTTTCTACATCTTTGTGTACTGACTATTCTTTTATTTTGCAGAACTGATGGCCTTAAAATTCAAAAGGCGGCACAATATGTGTGCCCAATTGGAGGTAGATAACGACAACATGGAACTGGAGTTTATGATCAATTTCCTGAACAATTTCAACCTACGGGTAGCTTTGACTGAGAGTCCAACAATCTACAAGAACCATATTACTAACTTTTGGGGCTCAGCTACATATGTGAGTGATGTCAACGGGAAGAGGATTGAGGCCTCTGTGTTAAATCATGATATTGAAATGACTGATGCTTCAATCAGAGCAGCACTGACCTTGAATGACAACCATGAAGAACAGCCATCTTACTCTGCCCCAAGACTGCTGAGAATATTTCAAGAAACCATGGGTTACCAAGGGGATGTTAAAGAAGGACATTTCCAGAAAGGAAGTTTTTCTTTGATTTATAGGTTCCTCATTCATCATGTCATCCAGTCCTTATCTCCAAGGAGAGGGACTTGGACCTTACTGAGCAGGGAACTTGCTACTCTCACAGTAGCATTCTGTACCAACAACCACTTAATGTGTCAAGACTTATCTTCAATGGTTTGGTTTCAAATGCAGAGAATGAGGTGAACCAAAGATTTTTTTATGTATCCAAGGTTTCTACAGATTCGAATCAATAGGCCTTTGCAGAACCTACAACACACAGGAAAAGTACTGATGTTACAGGATCCAAACATTTGTCAAACAATGAAGGATGCCAAAAGCAAATTTATTGACAATTCTGATTGGGATGTTCTCCCATGGCTCCTTGTTTCTGGCTTAGGTGCCATTGATGTACCTCGCACTCCAGGAAATAGTGATGCTGAAGATGATGAAAGTGATGATGATGGGGATGATGAAAATGATGGAGGAAACGATGGTCCGGAGGGTGATGATAATCCTGATGATGGTGATGATAATCAGGGTGGTGATACCGGTAATGAGCCTATCAATGAACATATTGCTCATGAAGAAGAAGATGTGGAGAATGTGGATAGAAATGCTAAGGTGAATGACTCTGTGATTCACCTTGTTAGCAATGAGATAACTATGTTTACTGGTGCTGACTCTGATGTTAACATGGAGAATCAAGAGGGTGATAAAGGACCAGAGGTTGATGTGACCGACAATGCTGATGAACAGGTTGAGGGTCCTAGCAACATGGCTACTGAGCATATAGATGATGACGAATTCATAGACAGTGTGATATCAAATGTTGCTGACACCATATAGAAGATCACTCCACCAGACTCACCAACACATGCAGAACACCATGAGGATACTGACTCTACTGAGCATGAAAACGCTGATGACCGTATCCCTTCCTCCCCTGTCACCACAGAACCTGTAGTGTCTGAACCTGAACAGATTCAAGATATAAATATTCCCTCACCACCTACATCACCTATCCAAGAACAAATCACTTCATCTCCACCTGTGTCCCCACCAGCTCAAACTACTCAAGATACACATATTCTAACTCCACCAACCTCACCTCCACAAAAAAACACTACCCATTGTCACTGCTCAACCTACCCAACCCATTCCCACATAACTTGACCCATACAAATTACCCTCACCAGAAACCTCTACATCTGAACCATTCTTAGAACCAGCCCCTAAACCAACTCAAGAAACACCACCATCCAGCCCAAACATTTATGATATTATCAAAGAGAATGCCGAGCTGGAGTTTGAAAATGTCATGTTAAAGAATAGAAATGCAGTGCTGGAGAGTAAGAACAAAGCACTTGAGGCTGCCTTACAAGAAGCCTTATTGAAAATTCAAACCCTGGGGGGGGGGGGGGGCACTCTGAGGTTGAGAAGACCTTAGATGCACCAAAACAGGGGGAGAATACAGAAGAGGAGGAAGGTGGATTGAAATTAATTGAATATTGTTATGCCAGTTCAGGTGATGAGGTTGAAGTAGAAGTTGCTGGAACATCTGAAAATGCGCCTGAAATGATAAATCAAGAAGGACATGTTAGGGTTGAGGGGGAGTCAGGTGAAAAGGAGATTGAATCTGAAGAAGAGACCACCGAACAACTTGCCCAAAGACAAATTAAAGGCAAAGGAGTGGCTCTGACTGAGGAAAATCTTCATCCAATAGCAACTCAGAAAGAAACATCTGGTGATGAGATCTTTGAGAATGATCATGTTGAGGATCCTGACATAGCAGAAGTTGAGTCTGTCAATATTGTGATACAAATGATAAATCAAGAAAGACAGAGAATGTTGGTTGAGGAAGAAGAAGAAATTGATCAAGAAGTGCTTGAAGCACTGATGGAGATGAGGAGGAAGGAGGAGGAAGAAGATAGAATGAGAAAGGAGGCTGATGAAGCAATAAGGGCCGCATTGGAGTCATTAAAAGCAACACAAACTGATGAATAAACTCCAATTGCAGAAAATGAAGATGAACAAGAGCCCATACAATCTGAGCCAGTAGTATCTGAGCTTGTAACTGAAGAACCTGAACCTGAAACTGCAGTGCCAAAAGAACAAGAACTTGGATTGGGTCCAGTAAATCAAGCAGAAAATAAGGATAAAACAATTGAAATATCTACCAGCTCTGTGGTGAAGCTAGTGATAATGAGAACTCTCACAGATGTTCTCAATAAACCAGAAGGGCAACATCCGGAGATTTTATCTGCTGCAAGAAAGGCCCAGAAAGATTTCATAAATCTAAGCAGCAATGTACAATCTGATCTAATAGTTGAAGAGGTTGTTGAACCTTCTGAACCAAGAGTGGAAGAGGTGGTTGAACCTACTAAGCTTCATAGTTGAAGAAATTGTTGATGAAGAGCCAGCAACTCAATCCACTCAACCAATAATCACAGAAACTGTTGATGATGAAGTGCAAAGTACTATGAATGAAGAACGAATTATCACTGAACCAACAGAGCCTGAAACTAAAGTAAGAGAATCCCTGAAACATAAAGAAAGAGCTGAACTTGTGACAACCAAGCCCAAAAGACAAAAATCAGTGAAGGTAAAAGTGTACAAGAGAAGGGAGGCTAAATTTGCAGATGTTGAAGAGGCTCAATCAATAAATGTTGAAGAACAAATTATTGGAGCACTCCACAATCTTGATGATCAAATTGACATTGATGATGAAGAAGAAGGAGGTTTGAAGGATATGAGAGGGAAAATGTAGACAAAGCCTACCTGCTAAGCTTCGGATATGATCAAAAGTATATTGAAAGAATGACAAAAGAAAGCATTAAACAAGAAGTAGAAGGATGGAGGAGCCGAGAAACACAAAGAGAATTTATCTTGAAGGTTGGCCATAGACCAACATTCTTAAACTTGCAATCTTTTGGAGCCTTTGATCAAATGTATAAAAATGCCTTGGTTGATGATATGGCAAACTATGTTGAAAGCATGAGCAAGAAGAAAGAAAAAGAAAAGGCAGAGGCTGAAAGACTTAAGAAGAGACAAGAAGAAGAGGCTAGAGATGAGACTGCATATGAAGTATTGAGAGCCAAACACAAAGATATTAAGTTTCTTCAACTACATGGATACAAATATAACCAACTGATCGACTTGTCCTTTGAAGATTTGGAAAGAAAAATACAAATGGTGAAAAAGTCTCACAAAGATAAGAAATCTACTGAAGATTACCTAAGAAAACAGGATTTGAAGTTGAGAATGGAGAAGGAGAGGGAGGAAGCCAGAAAGAAAGAAGAGGAAGTGAGAAAATGGTTTGAAGACCCGCAAAGGGTACAAACATTGAAGGAGATTGTAATGGAGAAAGGTATGACTGAAGAACAATTTCAAAACATGCCTCATGAACAACTGATCGACATATACAATAGAGAGCAAAGATTATACTTGGAAACACAGAAGAGATTACAAGAAGAAAAGAGGAGAATGGAGGAAATTGTGAGAGCAGAGATGATGAGTGATCTGCATAAGAAGGGTGCAAATATGTCAAGACTATCAGTGCAGACAAATGAAACTATAAATAAATGGTATGAAGAGGCTGGGCTAGAGCAGACAAAGAAAAATCCACAAGAAAGCTCAAGCAGAACCCCAAGGTCTGAGATTGTAAGGCTAGAATCATAGAGACATTTAAATCTACCCACACATCTCTACTTCGATAAAAGATCCAAGACCTTGAGGGTGATCACTGAAGACAAAGAAGAAACTTTAATCATCTTCAAGGATGATTTGAGAAATTTTTCTAAAGAATAGTTGAAGAAAATGGCTGGGTTGGATCTATATGATAATCAAAACAGAAGCCAAACGGCTGGACAACAAAGAAATGATCTCTCCAGGTTTATCAAAGAACAATTTGAGAAATGATTTTCTTTTCTCAAACAGAAAAGGAGAGAAATCCATAGCCAGGCTGAGAGGGAGAGAAGGCGTAAAAGAATCAATGAAGTACATACTTTGGAGCTCTCCTTCTTTGAGTCAAAGAAAAGAAAAACTCATGCAAGAAGCTCACATGAAAAAAGGAAGACTTTGAAGGAGTGCTTAGCTTTGGGATAGGAGATGGTTGAGCCAAACTCGCAAGTCCAACAGAATGGAAGGATAGCTCACATCACCTACAACAGAAACAATGAACCAATATCTCTCAGAAATGCCTCAGGTGGAACCATAGCCGTGGTTATGTATGATGATGATCTACCACTCATACATGTCCAAGACCTTCAAGACATAATTAAGGCTAAGTTCCCAATAGATTCAGAAGATGGAGTTGAGCTTGATATGTTTAAACTAAGGGCTGCCTTGGTCAAAATGCAGAAAGAAAAAGTATTAGAAAGGAGCCAAAGAAAGAGATAGCAGAATGGAGCTTATGGATGATCTTTACATTTCTATTTATCTTTGTTTTGTTTTTGTCTTTGTAATTTGATATGTAAAAATTTGAATTGTAATGCCCAAGAGGCAGAATTCCTATATGTAATGAAATGACATGTTCTTAAATGATTTATCCTTGATATTTGATACAAGTGGAACTCTATGCAGGTGTGTTTTGGTGCATCTCAGCCTTTTCCAATATAGGGGGAGATTGTTGGGTCAGATATATTTTATAAGGAAGATTGGAATCTTCTCAAACTCCTCTGAAAACGGCTAAGTATGGACTTCGAGCAAGCTTGGACTATTGAGCATGGTTTTACTACTTCGAGCAAGGTCTTCAGAACCATTTGCGGTTAATTCTTCTAAGTGTTAAGGCTTTGAGCAAGCTACACTTCAACGAGCAAGAGTGTTCTTCTATCGAGTATGGATTGCCAATTGAGCAAACAACTTGATCATTCAAGTTTTAACAAAGTGTTACGAGCACAGGATGTCCGAGCACAATGTGACGAGCATGAATGCAATAAGAAGGTGTCATATGCTCCAAGCATGGGCTACGAGCATGATTCAATCTCTCGAGCAAGATTTACATCCGAGCATGCTAAAGATTGCTGAGTAATTAAGACAGGATTGAAGACATCAAGAAGAATGGGCTTGTTCGATGGGCTAGTTTGAGAAAAGCAATGATTGGTCAAGAGGAATGAAGCTTGCTAGAGGAGAATATTTTCTCTGAAAATATTCTAAGTATGCTTGAGGACACTCATCGAGCATACCTTGCATGCTGAGTCTGCTCGAGCAAGAGACAAACCTTGCTCGAAGACTTTTACACTTGTATTTATTTTGTCTTTCATTATGTAATGATTAGAAAAATTCTAGAAGGAATGTCAGGGTCTATAAATAGGATCCTAGGTTTCCATTTAGGGCAGACGTGACACACGGAATACGAGAAACATTCTAAGCGAATATTCTATTTGTTTCCTCGTACAGTCGCCGCCGTCTTTCACGAAACCCTAGACATTCCTTTCACTGTTCCATTAATGATATATTAAATACAGTGAATATTTGTCTTTGATTGTGTTCTTATTGACTATTATTTATTGTTTCGTGTTTATTACATCACACCTTCATTCCCATCCGTTGAATATCATGATTCCGCCAGGATATTCAATAGGCCTTTAGGTTATTGAGTCTGTGTTCTTGTCAGCCTTGTTAAAGTTTGCACCAGATTCTCGGTCCTGACTAAACAAAACAAAATAACGAAAGTTTTGTCCCCCAATAACTTTAGCCGGCCCCCAAATGTCAGAATGAATAAGGGAAAAAGGTAAGTTCTCTTTTGTGTTATTTGGTTTAAATGTATGTCTATGACTTTTGGCCAAAACACAAGCTTCACAGTTTATTGTTTCATTCAAAGGAAACCATTTTGGAAATAAAAGATGTAAATAACCGATAGATGGATGTTTCAATCTTCTATGCCATAACCAAGCCTCTCTATTCGTAGTCCCATGAGCAAGCATCACAGTACCATATTGAGTCACTTCATCCAGATAATACAATCCTTGGCGTTCAGTGCCACGCCCCTGTCCTGATGTCCTGTAGTATACAAAAGGTGGGACGCATTAATACGGTGCAATTTAATTCTTTTGTTACATGACTAATGGATAATAGTTTGTGTGACAGGGACGAGACATAGAGACAATTTGAGAGTTTTAAAGTCGGGGAGATTTCAATAGTTCCCCCCTCCTTTGACGGGAACTATTCCTCCATTTGCGGTTTTAATATGATTAATCTTAGGTTTAGAATTTGAAATTATATCAGACAACTCCAAAGTCATGGTGTCGGTAGCACCACAATCAAATATCCAAGATTTTTTAAAGTTTTCACCAGTTTTAACCATATTAACTTGTCCAACGGAATGAAAACAACTCTTTGTTTCATGGTCTCCCGTGATTTTATTTTGGTTACACTTATTAATAATAACATTTTTATTTTGTTTTGTGTTTTCCCATGTTCATCCATGATTTTTACTTGATACATTAAAGTTGCTTCGGAAGTTAATTTGGCTAGTATCGTAGTTACCAGAGACTTTAGGGAATCTATTTAAGAGGTAGGATCAAATAGAAAACATATTTTTTGTGAGAAGTGTAAGAACCAATCGAAATTCAATATTGAAATTAATTAAAAAGGATATTATGGTAATTGGCATCCATGATTCTATTTACATTAAAGACCTAATTAATTTGTTGACCAACTTTTCTTTAATTAATTTATCATTGTTAATTCCTATTTTAATGCATCAATTAAATAACTAATATAAAAAATCAATGCATCGACATCTGTATGTATTATCGTTCAACATTCAAGGTGTTGTTCTTATGTACATGGTAAGCACATATTATGCTAGTTTAATACAATCCCAACTTACGCTGATTTAATTCTCCATTTTCTTCATCTTTTCAGACTGACTATTCTGCTGATTATTGAACGAGTGTGTTGTTAACGGGTGTGCTGTTAACGAGTGTGCTGTTAACGGGTGTGTTGTTATGAGTGTGCTATTAACGTGTCTGTTGCTAAAGAGTGTGTTGTTAAACGAGTGTGCTATTTATGAGTGCCTTTTTATACTCGTTCAACATGCCAACTTATTTGCATATATGCACAATTGCATATAACAACATGGTGTTTTTGTGTATTTGCACATAACAACACATTACATTTATGTGTCTATACATAACAACACAAAGTATTTTGAGTTTAAGCACATATAATTTTTGTTACTATTATTTGTTAATATAATTATAATTACCATCACATATAACTTTAAATTAGATATTTTAGAAGAAGATAAAATGTGCTATTGTTTACGAATTATTATTTATATCATTTTATATTTGAAACTTTCAATGTTATACTTTACTTATAGTATGTTAAATTTTGGTTTCCTTAATAACTGCAAAGACTAAGTAACTGAATGTGAGATTTTTTAGCCACAATAATGGGGGTTCTTTTAGTTAAATAATTTCAATACCAGTTATACCGTTAAGACTCTTTAGAAAGTGCAATTAGCTTAGATTGGTGATGTCTCAATATTGCCATCCCTTGATCAGGAAAATGGACGCATGAGATTGTTTCTTACGTTTCTTAGGCAAATGTTGTTTTCTACAGGATCCACACTCATCTATTTAATATGTTTAAAATTAGAGGGTTTAGAAAATTAGGATTTAAAAAACAAGGGCTTGAGGAGAGTTCCTCAAACCCTTTACCTCCATGGACGCTGGAATCTAGATCTTCTTCTCCAGCTGATGCCATCCCGCAAAATCCATTGTTTCTCTCTCCGTTGCCACCACTACTAGTAGCTTCTAGGTTCCCTACAGCGAAAGTGGATTTTGCCACTTCTTTATTTCCCTTTTTGTGGTCGTCGCTCCGCCAATCGGGATATCCGACGATCTTAAAACATTGTTCCTTGGTGTGTTTTGTCATACCATAATGACTACATTTCAACATGGATTTGTCTGGTCGGAATGCTGAGCCAACCGGTTTTCCAGTTTGGTCTGACTGACGTCGGCTCTTCGATAGAAACCCTAAACCTTCATTCTCGTTTGTTCCAGTGGTTGTCAGCCCGGTCGCCACACCCTGTTATGATGAGTTACCGGAGACGACCCCAAGTATTGTTTGGTGAGCCGTTTCCTTTCTAACAGCTGCGTAGGCTCCTTCGACCAAGGGCAATGGATCCCACCGGAGTATTTCCCGCTTTATCGGGTCATATTTTCTGTCAATAGCATTAAGGAATTGAAAAAGCTTTTTTTCAGACCTTATTTTGTTATATGTTGCAATATCCACAGCACAAGTCGTTGGATTTGGGTCTATACGATTGATTTCTCCCCATATTCCTTGCATAACAATCCAAAAATCCTCAAGAGGTATGCCATTTTGTTTGATTTCTTTTGATTTGACATGTAAATAGAGCGTTTGAAGCTAATCCTTCCCACTACTGTAGGTAACCACGAGGGCATCCCATAGCGATTTTGCTGTGGGAAACTCGGTGAGGTTGCCTGCAAGGCTTGGTTTGATATTTTGTATAAGCCATGAAAACACGATTTAATCGTTTTGTTCCCATTGCTCATACTTGTCACTACCTGGTTCGGGTGGGGCTGGAATTTCGGATAAGTGGTTTAGAAGGGTTTTTGATTCCCCCCGATGGCAACTCGAATCATTCGAGCCCACAAAGGGTAATTTCAGCTATCTAATTTGAGACTAATATTGAGACTACCGGAAAGGTTTGATTTTGAGAATTGGTTTTCGGAACTGAAGCTATTTCTAAGGAGATTTGCAAGCTGTGTTGTTAAGTCTTCATGATTGGATTTTGTTGTTTTCAGGCTACCGTGTTCGGACATGATGGCTTTTATAGAAAAAAGAAGAAAAAAAGGTTACAGCAGACGGTGAGAAATCCGAGCAGTTTGGTCCAAGAACCAAGCACTGCTTTGATACCATACGAGAAAGAATCAAACACCGTTATATTGCTTTTTTGTAATTTTACAATGAAAACTATTATACAATAAATAGTAAAAGTTGGATGGATAAACATGGAAAGCCAAAATCAAGTAAATAAGAGGAAACAATCTCCAACGGCTCCATAATAGCAAGGATCAAGGCTTTTAATCTTTTAATATAGGAAATGATGTAATTTTTATTCCTATTTTTTCAAAGAGATTCTTGTTTCTAACATTGTTGAAGTCCATCAATTGATAGAATCAGATGGGATTCATTCCATTTCAATTCCTTTCTTTTTTTTTCTTTTTTTTTTTAACTAAACCGGATTTTGGTTGGAATTCATTCCATTTTCAATGGATTCCATAAGCTAAGCGAGCCATTATTGTTTATCATTTTTTTTCATGTTAATAATTATTTGTATTTGAACCTTTTATTGTATCATTTATCTTTAATTGTAATGTATGTTTGTACCTTTTTCTATACAATAAATAAATTTACAGCCTTTTGTTATTGATATTTCAAATGTTTGGACGTATAAAATGAAATTTGTTAAACCCGTGTTGTACATGGGTACCTAACCTGGTGTGTGTGTGTATATATATATATATAGGGTTTGGATCAGATACAAATAAAATTAACATGCTAAACGTGAGAATCAAGTAGAGTAATTATATATACAAGCAGAGTAATTATATAATTACATCATAGAGTAATTACATAATTACTGTATGGTGTAATTACATAATTAGTCTGCTTGTATATATAATTACTCTACTTGATTATCATGTTAGCACGTTTATTTCATTTGTACATTAACCCTCCCCTATATATATATATATATATATATATATATGTATGTATGTATGTATGTATGTATGTATGTATGTATGAGAGAGAGAGAGAGAGAGAGAGAGAGAGAGAGAGTTACCAAAAGTATTGTTCATATTAGTAATAAGTATTTTATGGTCACTGTTATATTTGGGTGGCTAAAAGTAGTAAATGGTCATGGTACAAAATTTTAAGTGTGTCAAAAAATAATCATGGCCTTTCCACTTAGTTCCATCAAAATTTAATTCACTCGTTAGAAGATGGCGTTTCCACTGCTTCTACGTCATTCACTACTCTCTATAAATGGTATTTTTTTATTGACGACGAAATTTGAATTGATCTGGCACGCCAATGGAGATTACGATAAGCAAATCAAACTACTCTACATTACGATATTTGGGTTTTTTAAGGTAATGTGTAACACTAATTAAACTTGAAATTTTAGGTACAAGTCTGTTCAAAGTTAAAATCCATCACCTAGGGCAACTTCACACCGGGGGAGAATACGCAGGAGGAGCGGTAAGCTTGACTACGTCAACATTGACCTTCTCATGGTAGCAACTTGACTTAATGACGAGGACCCTAGTGTACACACAGAATGAGTATTTTGGGGTCTTCTTCAAGATTTCATAACTCTCGTTGAAATTGAAGATGAGAGGGACATCAGTATTTTGGCCCTTCATGTGAGGGATGTTCATGAAAACTCCCTCTACTTTAAGAGGGATGAGGACTCCCATTTATCGCTGATGGCTTGTTCATTGAAAGAAGGATATCGGGGCAGCACATGTTAACTTACATTTAGCTCTTACCATCACTTAATTTGCTCTAGCCCTAACAATTTTTCACTTCTACGGTTCTCTCACACGTTGTTCACGGATCTTCTTTTGCGATCATCTTTTACTCATTCTTGAACTTCAATTAATTAGAGAATGGAGATGAGCCAAATGTTATATATGACACTTTAGGTAAGATCAAATGACAATTAAGATATTTTCTAGTGTAGACATCTATGAATGTTTGCATCCTTGGATTAACGTGTTAATATTATTCGTGCATATTGTTTATGATTAACGTGAACTTGCTTGCAACGTGTTTATTGTTTTATGGTGGAAGTTACACAAACGCAAACGCATACACATAGTGGGAGGGTCCGACGGAACGTACCCACGCCGTCTAACGTTACGACCTCGGTTGTTTACGTAAGGTGGTTCTCATTTCCCCGACTTCAACGGCTTTGGCTAAATGAACGGGAGGACGACACTATTTTATTTCATTTACTTTACGCTTGAATACTTATTGTATGACGATTGTTGAATCGCGAGTTTTCTATATATATGTATACGCAAAAACTTATGAAAACTCACCAACTTAATTGTTGACAAAATATATTATTTTCAACGTGTTACAGGTTGAACCGATGTTGTGCTAAGGACGAAAATCACTAGTATGCCTTAGGATATTTGAAATAAAGAACTTGTTTTCTTTTCGATGAAGTGTTATTGTTTTCTTTTATTTACGAACAATGTGTGTACTTTTGATGATATGAAATGAATTAAATATAATTAATGTCGCTTTAATAGCATTACGAGCTTATGAATGGTCTGTACGTTACACCCGGGTGTATTCCGCTTAAAGCCAGGGTGTTACACACTCCACCTCAAAATGTTACATTTTGATTTCAACCCTTCATTTTTCTTAAAAACAATAAACTTACAAATCTCATTGAAAAAATATTAAAGTTTTATATGTATAATGTGTGTGTGTGTGAGACAGATGTTAGAGTGATAAAAACCGTTACGGTTGAGACGGGTAACACGAGGGCTAGCTTTAATTGACGATACACCAATTTAAACAAAAGATGTTTCATTGTTCAATCATCAATTAAAAATGGCTTGATAAAGTATTCAAGTTTGAAAATCGAGTATCCGCTTTTACATAATCAACATCGCTTTCGAGTTCAACCAAAAGTCTTTTTTATTATTATTATAATTAGGTTTTAAGGAAAAACACCATAGAATAGTAACAAAGTTTCAAGTTTGTTCCAATTAAGTAACTCATATTTTCTTTTGTCTCAATTAGGTCATTCAACTTTAAGTTTGTCTCTATTAGGTCACTTAACGCTCAATTTTTGTTCTAAAATGAAAGGGACAACTGCTATATTATTGTAAGTGATATATTTACCGATAAAAATTAAAAATTGTTGGTTTTAAATAACATTTTAGTTATTTATTGTCATACCTTAACCTACGACGGAATATGCCGGGACGCGACATATTGGTATCATAGCTCAAAGACACTAATAATAATAAGTGTCAATATCTAAATTTATTTATTCATATCAATCGTACACAAACAATTCAAAATTTAAAAGAATTTAATACAAAATTTATACTTTATAAATTTTAGCCTAAAGTCCAAGTCTAGTCTTCACTTCAGGTAACTTCTTATAACAACCTGCATTATGCATTTCAAATAATTTGTCAACAACACATGTTGAGCAAGTAATTCACAGTTTGGTATAAATACAATAATATTAATATGAGAAATAAGCAATTCCTTGCGTATGTGAATAGCATCAATTAATATAAACAAGTATAAGTATTTTTTCAATCATGCCACTAGAATACGAACATGTCTACTCGGACGAATTCGTAACCAATAACAACATAAAATAAAATTAACAAAAGTGTCTTTTCGAACATGCCACTATATTCGGACATGCCTACTCGGACGGCATATGATCATACTATGAGGATGAGGATGAGATACCAACCAACCATAAAGCAGTAAACACATAATTCATATTGCAATCAATAATCAATTGAGCAATATCACAACCACGCAAATAATGGAATTGGTTTGAGTATAATAACGTTATAATAATAGTTTTAGAACGCATAATATCCCCAAAACAAAATCAAGAAAAAGGGGTGTGATTACTCACTTTAAAGATGTTAAAATGATCCTCACAAAAGTTCTTAAGGTTGCAAAGTCGACTACGCGAAGGCTTTAAATGACGAATGGCGAATTCTTGTGGCGAGAAGTAACGTTGCGAAAGCCTACAGTTATCATTGAGCTTAATGATGTGCTAAAAGTAGTTACTAATTTATTAACTAAAATCACGCTAATCTAGACACTAAGTAATAAATTCTAGACTCTTAACTCGACTAAAACTACTAACCAGAAAGTGAACCGGTCAACTCTAGTACAGCTAAGTAAGTCCGGATATCGAACCCAAGAAACTCTTTTAATTACGTAAACTAGCTAAATTAGACTCAACTACAGACACGACTATCTATTTATTATTTGTTTAAAGGGGGTTTTACTAATAAACTAATTTTGAACTAATTTAAACTAATTAAGAAAACCAAAGACGACTAAACTTAGAACTTGGACTTAATTCAGATGATGATGAGGTAACTACCTAGGCTAGAATCCCCTAAATTTCAGTTGTTAATTAATCGGGAAAATATTTAGTTATGGACTGGGATCGTAAAATAGACACCTAAGAGAAAACCCGAACAGGACCCCTGACCCTTCTCCAGAAACACCTATAGGTTTCTAATAAGTTTCAACGCACACCAGTATTTAAAAATCAAGTTTCCTTACGGTTACCTAATTATTTATAACTTAGTTCCTTTATACGAGGTCCTACCTTACAACGCGAAAATCAAAGGCAGTTTAATATATTTAATTGATTCAATAGACAATAATTAAATAATCAAACCTAGACGGACTCCTTACGAAGAACTAAATCTAGCAAGAACAAATAATAAAGATCTATCAATAACCTAGCACTTTACATATTTAGGTTAGCAGTACACTTTGGTTTATTTAATTAATGATTATTATTCTTATGATCTTATCGCGAAATCAATCATAAAATAGTTAAAAACACAAATTAGATGACCTAATAGAAACCTATCATAATGACAAACAATAATAAAGGCAACTATGGAATAATAACAATTTATCCAAACAACCCTAAATATCCATACGCATCAATTTAATATAATTAAACATTTACTAAATCATAAAACCATAATGATAAATAAATCCCAAATCAAAACACAACGTCAAATAGGTTCATCATAAGCTTAGGCCATCTATAATGTTTAGCCTAACATAATAAAATAAAACAAAACAATGCTAAACGAAATCATGGCGAAAAGAAATAAGAACGGAAGATTAAAAGCGATAAAACCCGGAGTTTTCATTCTTAAATAATAAGCACTTCGCCGGTTGATTCGTAGCCTTTAAACCCTTGGAAATATCCTCTCTTGAGCTCCTAAATTCGTCCAAAACGACCAGGGTATTCAGGTTATGTTTAAGGTTGAGTTTCGGGGTCTTTAAATAGGCAAAATCAAGCCCAAAACCCTAAATTCGTAGAATAATCTAGAATTTGAGCCCACCGCGTCGCGTGGTGGGATTTGGCCTCCCCACCGCACGGCGGCTACGGCAAAATGGGAGAGGGGACCGGTCTGGTCCGGTCCGGTTCGTTTCCTGATGCAGTCCGATTCAATTCTGATGCCCCGGTTCAATGTTTTAGCTCATTTTTCGCTCGTTTTAACCACGATAAACCTCCGGAACCTACATTATTCAAATATGTTAGTAATATACAAATTCTAATGAAAACCAAACGAAAACTAATAAAATATTATATTAAATATACAAGGGATTTATATATCCCCACACTTATCTCTTTTTCGTCCCTGAAAAAGTCTCATTGCAATGGGATCAGCATCTGAGAAATACAGTCTTAAAAACATATAAGGTTATCTTAAAGCTCAGATAAACTTAAAAACCGCGATTGCCGATATTGTTGTCCACCAAAACCCAGCGACCAGCCTATCAAGCCCCCACGCACAATAAGCTTTTAAATTCATATGATGTAAAAAACATATGGGTCTCACACCTTTAGAGTTTAGATCCACCTACCCCATCTCAAGCATAGTAAAGACAATTATAAAAAATTGAGTTGAAGCAAACTGGTTCAACATATCACCGTAAGATAACAACCCCTTAATGGTAAGAAGAAAATAAACTTAGATGGAATTACGGATGATAGGTCAAGTGAGGTCACTCGAGCATGCCCTAAATATTATAGGTTTCCGTCCTATATATGCCCTAAGAAAATATTTATTGACTAGAAACTTTCAAGTCCCTATAGTGTATCCTCAGAGTCGCCATCCCCTTGGTAGCACGTAATCTCTCAGTCTCGTCTAGTATGTGAAGTTTGGCCTCGTTTTCTATTTTTGAGAATGCTTCTTTGGCATTTTTCATTACATAACTTTTCTCACTTTTCTTTTCAGATCAACGTTTGGAATACTTATTTATTTATTTAATTTTTTTTCATTGTGCATTTAGGCATCTTTTACCTATAAATATTAACTAAATTCTAAGCTCGTATAAAACTGGACATTTGCGGGGCGCCACCACTCTTTATTTACTTTCATAAAACGGATTGGCGTGCTAATTTTAAACTGCATTCAATTCTCACCACCTTAGGGTAATCAACTTATGGTAATACTCTCTATACCTTATCGAATTTCAGCTTCACTGTCCCCCCTTAGGATGAGAACCCACAAAATCTAAGATTAATTAGGTTTATTAAGAATATGCAATGGAAAACCTTTCAAGACTAGTTGGGCCTACCGACACATCCCAAGCTAAGTGTGCCTTCTTTAACATTATCACATATTATTAGTAGTTGGAAAAACCGATTCCCGATAAGTATCCTCATCTCCCATTTAATTGCAAAAAGAGACAAAATCAACAGACATTTTTCAAAACTTTTACATTTTCATTTTTTTAAGAAAATTAAAATTTAACTATGACTCAAATGTTCTGTCCCCACATTTAAATTTAGCATTTTCCTCAATGCAAGGATAAGGACTAAAATTAAAGATAAAGTCGGAATACAAAAACTAAAAACCTAAAAATAAAAATAAACAAGCAAGATCGATAATGGAAAAGACTTAGCTGGTAATATTCACATGAAACCTGATACCAAATTCTTCGTCCATGAATGCCCTGCAACTCCAACATGTGCATCAAACAAATATCTCCCATTCTCTCACACACGAACGGAAGCGGCAAAAACAACAAACAATATCTAAAAATATCTTATCAATTTGATAGATGTTAAGCACTTAAGTATTTTACCAAACCAACCAACCCGCCCACCCTATATATAAAACATGAATACATAGCAGCAAATAATAAAAAGTATACAGTTCGACTGCTCCATCCCCACACTTGAATTTTGCATTATACTTAATGGGGGTCATTTTTCTAGCTCAAAACCTGCAAAACTTAAAAACAAAGAAAAACTACAAAAGACTATGTTGGTGACTCGACAATTATACAAACTCTGCAGAACCTCCCCATACTTGAACTTAATCAGGAGGTTTCTCTTTCACCTGGACCCTATCTAACCCGTTCGGTTCCACCCGGTACTTGTTAAACATTGAAATTTTCTCGGTGGAATTGAAAAATGCTTTAAAATCCTTAGCAGGTCAGACCACCAAAATTTAAACTTACCTGGCATGAATTGGATGCATGACATGTATCGAGAAGACAGGTCGTTCTTGAACTTCATTGGCTTTTTCTTTCCTGTAGACCATCTTCTGACTTGCAAATTATTCCGGTTCACAGATACTCTTCTCTTCGCCTTCTCCTGTGGTTTTGATTTAGGAGCAACATTTATTATAAGTGCCACGGGCCAGCTATGGAGGTTTTCCACTACCACCACTTCTACATCTTCTAGTAGGGATTCAAAAAATGCTAAGTCACCCTCCGAATCAAACTCTCCTATTTCATCATACTCAGGCAACCCTTCTAACTCCAAATCCAAAAACTCATCCTCCTCGTTTAGCTTATTCTCAACCTCTTCCTCAATACCGAACATCAACTCAAGTGAATCTCCCACATCCACTTCATCCTCTATCTCTTCCTCAACAACAAACATCAAGTGAATCTCCCAAATCCAATTCATCCTCTATCTCTTCCTCAACACCAAACATCAACTCAAGTGAATCTCCCAAATGCACTTCCTCCTCTATTTCTTCTTTCTTTACTAACGACCTTTGATAAGCAGCCCACTCTTCTTCATCTATTTGATCATCAGAGTCACTCCAGTAATTAGCAGTAGTAACCTGTGGAACCAGAGGTGGGACTTCATCGTCCATTTTCGTCTCCGTTACTTGAGTGATCCCCTCATTTGACTCGTCCACATATTCCAATAACTTCAATCTCTTTTCTTCTTCCTATTCTTCATCCAATCTCTTATTAATGCTTTCTATTGTATGTTGGAGATCTATAGGAACACTATGTTGATATTACAAAATGATGTCATGCTCAACCAACTTCTGTTGGGAATCTGAGGCCAAATATTGAGCTAACATGTTCTCTAAATTCTTCATACTACTCTCAACAGGGTTGTGTAAGACCCCGAATCCCGAGAATCCTACAGTTGGTAATCATACAAGAAACTAATTAAAATTTAAAATCAAGAAAAATTTCGTTTTTTTTAAAACCGATTCAGAGTAAATAACAGCGGAATAATAAGTGCCAAGATTCCTAAAACTTAACAAAATTTTCTTTTAAACTCAAGGCAACCCATTTCATTTTAAAAACTAGTTCAGAGTATAAAATCAGCGGAAATTCACAAGCACTAAAACAACTTCCCAAAAACCGAGAAATATGACCAAAACCAAATTTAAATGCGTTAAGTAATAACTTAAAAATAAACAGTCTTCATTATTAAATTTTCCCGACTAGCTATGCCTTCAACCGACCGAGTAGTCTCGAGCACGTCCAAGCGGTAAGCATCCTCCTCTTAACCTGAAACTCACGCTAACATACACACAAAGTCAACTTGAGCTGAGTGAGTTCAAGTTTTAAATATTGACATCTAAATAAATCTTTCCAAGTGTTTAAAATATTGACCTCAATATAAATCGTTCCAAGTGTTTAAAATATTGACTTCTATATAAATCATTCCAAGTGTTTAAAATATTGACATCTATATAAGTCATTCCAAGTGTTTAAAATATTGACATCTATATAAGTCATTCCAAGTGTTTAAAATATTAACATCTATATAAGTCATTCCAAGTGTTTAAAATATTGACATCTAAATAAATCATTCCAAGTGTTTAAAATATTGACATCTATATAAGTCATTCCAAGTGTTTAAAATATTGACACCTATATAAGTCATTCCAAGTGTTTAAAATATTGACATCCATATAAATCATTCCAAGTGTTTAAAATATAGACATCTAAATAAATCATTCCAAGTGTTTAAAATATTGACATCTATACATCTTTAATAATAATATTATTAATAATAAGTTATGACAAAATTCTTTTTGTTCAAAACATAAGGTGTTACGGGTCTTCTTGTTCAAGTAAAAACCCATCATGTAATTCAAAATTTGTTTTCATAGATTACAGTTTATTTTTAAAACAATGGGGCTTTTGTTCAGAAGATAAAAAACAAGTCGAGTGATGTATTTATTACCTTGAATCGAGGTTCGTTAGACGATGGTGAAGCCTCGTCGGAGTTCCGAAGACGGTGGCGCTTCAACGGGATCGATTTGAGAGTAGGGGAAAGGAGGATGGTGAGCGACATTTGTTGAGTGACATCGTCTGCTTTTCTAGGGTTTAGAAGCGTAAAAGGGTTCCGTTGTTTTCGCCAGAGATTTATGACATGAAAAGGCAAGGATAATAGCTGTAAACGCGTCATTTAAGTCGTGTTATTCTCGTTACGAGTAAAAGCGTGTCATTAGTTAATAGTTTTGGGTCTTAAATAAGCTTTTTAGTCAATCGTCGGAGTTGATACGGAGGTGGCCGGAATTTTTGCGCTGGAAGAATGGTGATCTACGAGGAGGAAGGAAGATAAACTTAATAAAATGTTTCGCAAAGCCCCTTTGAGCTTTAATAGTTTTATACTTCAATTCTAAACTTTCAAATTTCCAAAACTAACCCTTTTGGTTTTATAAAAGAACTATTTTTCTTGACAATCTTGAATAATGAATTCACGTATTAAATACTCGTATAAAAAATAAATAAATAAATAACACGGTCTGGGTTTTCATGTAACACCCCGGAATAAGCGGAAACGCCCAAGTGTGACATACACATTGCTCAAACACACGTGACACTATTTGGTGACCATAACAACATTAATTCATTAATAAGCCAAGTTACACAAGTTCAAATAAGAATACAAAAACAAATGTCTCGTTTATTGAATATCCTAGGTATTCTAAGCGTCTTCTAGTCCTTCATCCTCTAATCACGGTACCTGTAACATATGTATAAAATACGGTCAGCTATAAGTATAGCTGGTGAGATTTTCACAGTTTAAATACTACGTAAAATCCATACAATTCCATGAAAACTTGTGAAAAGCACATAAGGGTTCTTTACACTCGATGCAATGGACCTGAGTGTAAAGAACAAACGAAGGTCCTTTCCAGTTGGGGATACCAACATACTCGGATGATGAGGTCCCTTTTCCACTCGATACAAATGGACCTGAGTACAAAAGGGGGCGTATGATCATACTTAATGAGACAACCACTTGAATTCCACGTATATAACATTTAAACAAATAAGCACACAAGTACATGATTGAATTGTAGTTTGTAACTAATCGAAGTAATAATACTTGAATTTTATAATGGATACATATGCTACCCCAAAACATTAAAACATTTAAAAAGAGGTTGTGAAAACTCACCTTAGTAATTGAAGTAAAAAGGAATAATAATAACTCGAAAGCGTCAAAGAAAACCGAAGCGGTCAATCCGTACGAACTATAAATAAGAATAAGCACGACTTTTAACGACTATTCCAACGGGATTTTAAGGTTGAGTAATTTTATGAATAATTTTAGAAGTTAGTTATTATTTTATTATAATTTATTACAAATTTTATAGTTCTTTGATTATTATATTATTATTTATGTTTAACGGTAACTTCTTTATTAATAAGATATAAGTAGTTTAACGACGAGAATATGAAGTATGAACGTTCAAAATACTTGAACTTTTGTTTATTTGTTGAAAACATAATTATTACATTAACGAAACATTTTTTCTTAGGAAATTATAGTTTACGCTTAAGATTATTAACGATTTTTAGTTACGCTCTACAAAAACGAGAAACTTGGTTTTTAAATGTGAAATGGTGAGATATATTTTATAGTTAATTTACATAATTTTTATTTAACTTAAAAAGGTTTTATAAATTTATTTTGATTTTTAATTAAATAAAAAGGTTAATTACTTATTAATAGGCTGAATTAAATAATAAAAAAAATATGTCAGACCCGGGTTTCGAACCCGGGTCTTGGTGATGTTAGACCATGTGTTAACCAGCTAAGCTAGACTGCATATTCGTTTTATGTTTGGTTATAAATAATTAAATATAATAGCTGTTTCAAATGGATTTTATTAATAATAATAATATTAACATAACAGGTTACCAAAAAAAATGTATGCGTGACCCGGGTTCAAAACCCGGGTCTGTTGTTTGTTGTCCTAACGTGTTAACCAGTAGGACTATGAGAACAATTCAATTTCGATATAAGAAAAATATATATAAAAACTAGTTAACTTCATCTTCTTCCTTTGGAAACCCTAGTTTTCCAAATGAAGAATTCGTTCCATGTATGATGAAATGAACATGGGGGTTTTGTTTGCCATGCCAAAAACATTAATACTGATATATCAATTACCTATTGACGAAGTGTTGTGACCGAAACCCACTTCGCTGAAATACAAAACTTTAAACCTTAAAATTATTATTAGTTAGAGAGTTTGAGAGTGAGAGAGAGGTGTGAGCGAGTTTAGTCGTATGTTAGGGTCCTATTTATAGTTGTAATTGGAGCGTGTAAGCGTTGAACGAGTATAACACGTGTTGACCGAAAATCCGGTGATGGTTACGGGATTCGTTTAACGTTTTGGAGCCATTAATAACTTGAATATTGACTGATAATGTCGTCAAAGTTTGTTATGCTAAACGATTGGGTCAATGGACGATTTTTAGGGGGTGTTTGCGGTTTTCCGGGGCCGAATCCGGCGGTCGGAGTACTGTTTGGAAAGACGGGGCATGGTGGGTGGGTTGGGTTATATTTTTAATAAAATATTGTATTTTAAATTCAAATTTCACTTTTGGTCCCTTAACTTTGAATTTATATTAAATATATTTTAAACTATAATTACAAAATGAACCTTTAACTTTGAATATTTTATGATTGAATGAGAATTATTATACATGAATAATTTTCGAGTTTAAATGATTAGAAACACGATTTGCTTAAGCGTAAAACCTGGAGCTTTAATAATTAAAGGTATAGGCCACGCTACTAACACGATCGAGAATTTTGAAAGGTCCAACATATCGAGGAGATATTTTACCTTTCTTACCGAAACAAACAACGCCTTGAGAAGGACACGATCACCAACATTAAACTCGAGAGGTCGTCTACGGTTATCCGCGTAGCTCTTTTGACGACTACGAGCGGCTAAGAGATTTTGTCGAATTTGAGCAATTCGATCAGTGGTCTCTTGGACAAGTTCGAGACCGGTGGCTTGGGTTTCACCAATCTCACTCCAACAAATAGGAGAACGACACTTACAACCATAAAGTGCTTCGAATGGAGCCATACCGATGCTCGTATGAAAGCTGTTATTGTAGGAAAACTCGATCAAATGAAGATGAGAATCCCAATTTGTGACACTTGAGCCAAAACAAGGTACACTTCAGTACGTATTTACCGATTAAGCTAATAAACGCCTTTTGCATAACAAACGAACGATTAACCAAACAGGTCGGGTTATGACCCAGATATCTCGAGGGGCCATATATAAGTGATATACGATCTATACAAGCTAAAATATTAGAAATATGGCCTTAGTTTGATAGCAAACAAGTTAAACGAAAATATGCTCGTTTAACTACCCGCTATAGATTTAAACGCAAAAGATAGTTACAAACCAAGCATTGTATCATCCGTTAAGCCGAAAAAGACTTACCAAACACTTATTTGAAATGTTTTAAGCGATCCGTGAAAATATTTTTGACTTTTTACAAACATATAGTATGTTTTTATAATTTTACACAAAACTAGCCGAAAAACACTCGTTTTCGCGCTGTTTAACGCACCCGATAAGTTTTTCGCGCCAAAAACCGAACCCAAACTAAATTTGGACCGGGATTTTCATATTTGGGCTTGAGAAATCAGAATATTGGGCCAAAACAGCCCAAAGGGGGCCCATAAGGAATCCCGGCCGCAGCGCACCCCCACCCCCATTCTTTTTATAAAACTTATTTTGGAAGCTTGTTTATTCATTTTAGTTGATAAAAATTGAGGTCCAAGCAGCTCTAAACCTGAGTTTCCAGAAAACCTTCAAACCCTAAGGGAAGGAGCTCAAATAAGTAGCTTTTATACTTGTTTAAACTCGTTTAATACCATAAAAACATGTCTTGGTTACTAAAAATCATTCCTAACCGTGTAAAAATCCTAAAAATGGTCCATAAACATGTTTTGATCATACACATAGTAAGGAACCTGTTTTGATAGTTTTTTTGGCCATAAACACGGATTAAAGGGTTGAAACGGCGTTTTTACGGTTCAAAAGTTCGTTTTTGTGCACTAGCCGAAACCCTAAGTTAAGGGCTGTTATGTTGATGAAAAATTGCTTGGTTTGTGATATAGGACTTGTACCTAGATTTCTTAGAAGCACAAGAACCTTAAAACTTGATTAAAAAGTCGGAAACGAGCAAAACCCACTAACGTAATGCCAAAACACTCGCTTACGGGCTATTTAGGTTAAGGTTGTTATGTGCATATTTTTAGGACTTGAAATTTTTCAGGTACATCAGGGACCATGTCAATGAGTCACTTTTCAAATTTGGTAATTTTTCGACCATTCGAGAATATTTGGCGAATTTATTACCGAATTGGGACGTTTATTTGGGAAAAATAGCTAAAATACTTCAAAAATTATGAAATTTTTCTGGGAACTTGGATTTGATGTATTTTGATCACATATGAATTTTGGCATCATTTGGAGAAGTTTAAAGGTGTTTTGTTTATATGCGTTCGTGTGAATTTTTATAGCCGAATTTGGGCCGAAAAAAATATCGCACGAACTTTTTACATTTTGAAATTGATACAAGTTGATTTGGGACATTATTTTAGCATTCATGAATTTTTTTGGAATTTTTGGAAATTGTTTGGGATAAACGGACGATTTTCAGGCGAAATATAGCTGATAAAATGAATTTTCATAAATTAATAAATCAGTAAATAAATTCCAGAAATATTTTTATAAAAATCTACATATTTTAATTGATAAGTGGCTAAATTTTCATAATTTAATGATTAACGGTTAATTAATTATACTAATTTGAATATTAAACAAATTCAGTTTTTATAAAAACCGGCAAGTTCGTGACTAACGAACCTGCGAGAATATCAAAACACCAAGAGTGATCAAAAATCATATTTTTGGACTAATTAAGTGAAAATGAACTTTTCTATGAGAAACCTGGACAATCCGGGTGGATTGTGCGCGTTTCTTCTTAAATCAAACTGAATAAACGGAAACGGGCCTCGTGGCTAATCCGGGACCCTAATAGGTGATCCTTCTTTATAACTTAATCATTTTGTTAACCAATACATTTACCCAAGCTTATTTTCCCATAACTGTTTTCTGAACGCGTAAACGAACAACTTGGCCCAGCTGGGAAAACTGGAATCTGAGCCAAATTCAGTTTTAAGTATTAGACATTGAACAACATCACAACCTAAGCCTATTGCCACTTTCTGGGCGTTCCAGCTACACCCAGATTAGTTATACAGCACAGTTTAGTATTGAGATTATAATAATATTAAAATATTAATATTATTATAATGTTGATTATAGGAACTACTGATAGCGGACCTAACAAACCACAAGCTGATACAGTACTGAATATCTACTAAACCGTGAGTTTCATGACCCCACTCTTTAAACTGTTTTACGAACTTTTGGGGTGAAAAGCAAGTTTGATTACATATACATATCTGAAACATGTACTGATGTGAATTATCTAAGTGCTAACATACGAAAGTCCCCACGATCAAAGTGATTAACTTCGAGCCGGTGGCTTGTGAATAGTACTATTGGTTTGACAAACCCAGGCGGGGCCAGCACGGTTGCTGAGACATTATCCCGTTTGCACATGTCCATATTTTTACGAACCAGCTATGTAGCGTTAGGCATAGCTACCGGGGCATGTTGTGGGCGGAAAGGGGCCACAGTGGTTGATTGAGCGTGGGAAATGGAGGCACGCAGCACGAACAGTCCAGGCTTCACTGTAGCTTAGCATAATTACATCATATACATCATTTACATACATACATACTTATTTCATGATTACAAGTGTTGACTTATGAATACTCATTACTGATTTCTTGAAACTCGTGAAACTCACCAACTCTAGTAGTTGACCCGTTTTAAACTGCTTTTCAGGTGTACCTAAATCGGAGTAATTTGGTGATCTGTTACTTGCCTGAAGTGTGTGGTTGATGCTATGTGAATAGAAGCAAGGGTGTTAGTAGTAAGAATGTAAAGTTAACGAACTAGTTTTGTTTGTATCACCTAAACTGTAAAACAATGATAGAACAAAGAAATGTAATATATTTTAAATTAGTTTGTAATGTTTCTTTATAAACAATGTGTTGATATCAGAGGTGTTTGTTACATTCCCGTTTTACGCTTCCGCATTGTGCTAGTCGGGGTGTGACACAATTTCCACCCAAATCCAAAACACATGACCTAAGAATATCCTCAAGCGTTTGAATTGTTATCTCGAATTGCCCATTGGTTTGAGGGTGATAGGTGGTGCTAAGGTCCAATCGAGTTCCCAACGCGGTTTGAAGAGATGACCAAAAATGTGAAGTAAATCGGCTATCACGGTCGGAAATGATACGCAAAGGTACACCATGACGACAAACGATACGCTGAACATAGATCCGAGCGAGTTGATCAACCGAGAACTTTTCAATGATCGGCATGAAGTGAGCAAACTTAGTCAAACGATCGACAATAACCCAAATACAATCGTGGCGGTTTCGAGTGGTTGGGAGTTTGAACACGAAATCCATGGTAACATCTTCCCATTTCCAAATCGGGATGTGTGGTTGCACAAGTAAACCGGATGGTTGCTGATGCTCGGCCTTAACTTTTGCGCAAATAAGGCACTTTGCGACGTACAACGCAATGTCTTTCTTCATACTGGGCCACCAGAATGTGTACCGTAAGTCGAAATACATCTTATCCGCACCGGGATGAATGGAATATCGGGACTTATGAGCTTCGTCCATGATGAATGTACGAAGATCGTCACGATTGGGAATCCACAAACGATTAAGGTAATACAGCAAACCATCACGCTTAGTTTCGAGTTGATGGTCAGCGCCACAGGACATTTCGTCGTACATATTACCCTTGGTGACAGAGACATGCTGGGCTTCAAAGATACGAAGTTGGAGATCGGTTTGAACGGTCATACTATGGAGCAAAATCGACTTCACATGAGACTTTCGACTAAGGGCATCGGCTACAACATTGGCTTTACCAAGGTGATAGCGAATTTCACAATCGTAATCATGAAGTATTTCGGCCCATCGTCGTTGCTGCATATTCAGATCTTTTTGGTTAAAAATGTGTTAAAGACTCTTGTGGTCGGTGAATACCACACATTTTGTGCCATAAAGGTAATGTCTCCAAATTTTCAATGCAAAAACAACAGCACCGAGCTCGAGATCATGCGTCGTGTAATTCCTTTCATGAACTTTGAGTTTCCGTGAAGCGTAGGCGATGACCTTACCCCGTTGCATAAGGACACAACCGAGGCCTTGGTTAGAAGCATCGCAATAGACAACAAAGTCCTCGTTGCCCTCGGGGAGAGCAAGGATTGGCGCATCGCAAAGCATACGTTTGAGAGTTTGGAATGCTTCATCTTGCTTTGGTCCCCACACGTAAGGCTTATCCTTGTGAGTCAAGGCGGTTAGGGGCAAAGCGATCTTGGAAAAATTGAGGATGAAGCGACGATAATAACCTACAAGAACAAGAAACGAATGAACTTCAGTGGAAGAGGTTGGAGTCTTCCAATTCTTGATGGCTTCGACTTTGGCGGGGTCAACGTGAATATCCTTTTCGTTTACTATGTGCCCTAAGAATGGAATTTCGTTCAACCAGAATTCATACTTCGAGAACTTTGCTTAAAGTTGTTCCTTCCTCAAGAGATCAAGGATGGAGTGAAGGTGTTTCGCATGCTCGGATTTGGACTTGGAATAAATGAGAATGTCATCAATAAAGACAATTATGAATTTATCTAAATAAGGCTTGCAAACGCGGTTCAATAGGTCCATGAATACCGCGGGTGCATTGGCTAACCCAAAGGGCATAACCCTAAACTCACAATGTTCATACCGAGTCCGAAAGGCGGTTTTGGGTACATCATCTTCATGCACACGTAATTGATAACCCGAGCGAAGATCAATCTTGGAAAAGTAAGAAGCTCCTTGAAGTAGACCAAAGAGATCATCGATGCGGGGCAAGGGGTGACGATTCTTGACTGTGAGCTTGTTGAGCTCGCAGTAGTCGATACACATACGGAAGGAACCATCCTTCTTCTTGACAAACAAAACAGGTGCGCCCCATGGAGACGAACTAGGGCGGATGAACCCTTTTTCCGAAAGTTCTTGGAGTTGGGTAGACAATTCTTGCATCTAGGAGGGTGCAAGACGGTAAGGAGCCTTTGCAATCGGAGTTGCACCAGGCACAAGATCAATGCAGAACTCAACTTCTCGAACGGGAGGAAGACCAGAAACGTCATCGGGAAACACCTCGGGATACTCACGAACAAACAGAATATCTTCAATCTTTTGCTCTTTCTTTTCAACAACGTGAGCCATGAATGCTACATACTTCTTGCGTAAGTATGTATGGGCTTGTGACCAAGTTAAGAGGTTAAGGCTCGAAGGAGAAGGCTTTTCACCAACAACACGAAGAGTTTGACCATCAGAAATCGGAATACGAATGATTTTCTCGAAGCGAACGATTTCGGCATGGTGAGAGGACAACCAATCCATGCCTACTATGATGTCGAAACTTCCCAATTGCATCGGGATGAGGTCGATTGAGAACGTGTGGCCATTAAGATTCATCTTGCAACTTCGAATAACGGAATATATAGACACGGATTTACCATTCGCTACTTCAACAGTGTACGAGCTCTTAAGTTTAGACCTAGGTTTAGCAAGCAACAATTCAAATTTAAGACACACAAAACTTATATCGGCACCGGTATCAAATAAAATGGATGCAAAGTGGTCGTCTACGAGAAACATACCGTTCATCACATCGCCGTTTTATTGAGCTTGGTGGGCATTCATCATGAAAGCACGCCCACGATTGTCTTGAGGAGCTGCAACGGCTTGAGCGATTTGACCCTCTTGGGGTGCAGGTGCTTGAATTGTTGGAATCAGCTGGGCTTGAGCTTGATTAGCCAACAATAGAGAAACTTGTGGCTGGATAGCTTGGTAGGCTTGGTAAGCTTGGAGCTGAAATTGTGGGGCAGGAGCTAGATGAAGCGGGTTCACATTTGCGAGTCGTGGACACTCGTTGCGGAAATTGTGACAACTGCCCAATCCGACCCGACCCAGGTACCCGTTTTCGAATCCGATTCTTTTTATGATTTAAAATTTGATTATTAATCTTTGTAATTTCAACATTAAATAAATCATATATATATATATATATTTTTTTTTATATTACTTACTAATAATAATAATTTCTCTTGTCGCCGTCCCGCCCTTTTTTTCTCTCTTGTCGCCGTCCCGCCCCTTTGCTTAACCCTTAAGCCTTGAACCCCTTTTTCTCTTAACTCTTTGCTTGTCCTTTGGTTTTTCCCGCCTAAGGATGTCTGCGCAGCTCCACGCGCCAGACTCCTTACAAGGAAGCCTGCGCGAAGACCAACTGTTCCTGCGATACGCGAGACGAACTGTTCCCACATCGCGGTAAGAATGGTAGTTCTTCCTGCGGCGCGCGAAGGATTATAGTTCTTCCCGCGGCGCGCTAAGAATTATAGTTCTTCCCGCGACGCGCTAAGGATTGTAGTTCTTCCCGCGGCGCGCTAAGAATTATAGTTCTTCCCGCGGCGCGCTAAAAATTTTAGTTCTTCCCGCGGCGCGCTAAGGATTGTTCTCTGTCTGCCTTCGCCCTCGCGCGCGCTCGAGTCTTCTCGCGCTAGACCTTAAGTCTTTTCTTCAGTTTAGGTCAGCCTGTATGCTTTTGAAATATCTTATCTTTTGTATGAGCAGTGTAGGTCAGTTCCGACATCTGTCCGAAAAGCCACTTTCGGCGCAGCATGCGCACCAATCCTATTGGTTGACAGAAAAAGTGACTGACATAATCTTTTGAAATCTTCTTTTGCATGCCTTGAACAGTGCTTTATCTGACACCTCCCATGCTTTGATCTGTAACCTGTCAGCTTTTCCCCATCCCCCTGCAGCTGCCGGCATATCTTTTAATATCTTTTGCTTTTGCTTTTGTTTTCTTGTGCTTTTTAATATCTTTTGCTTGATTTGATAAGATCTTTTTCCCCTTTTCAAGGGATTGTGTTCCCTTGGGTTTTTCCTATAAATAAAGCTATTTTCTTGTCTATTAACACTACACACACTACACTCCCCAAAAATCTCTCCTTTGCTCTCTGCCCTAGTTCCTCAGCAGCTCCAACCCCTCTCTTTGCCTCCGTCTTCTCTTCTATTCTGCCCAGAATCTCGGTAATAATAAATATATATATTTTGTTTTAATTTGTCTAACAAAAATCGATACTTACTGCATATATTCAAGACATAAAAACCAATCGTTAAACCAATAAACTTTTATTTATAGGTTAACTTGTGCTTGTTTAAAAGTTGGTTCTTGCATTATCTTTCATCGCACCGTTTACAAGTGAGTAATCTCGTACTTAATCCCCTTTTATTTTTAACGTTTTGGGATGTTCATGTGTTCGTACAACTTGAGTCTTAAACTTGTTTATGAAATTTATGTGCGCAAAACCCCATGTGTTATGGACGTTTACTTGGCTGTTTATTTGTATGTGTGAATCATTAACCGCTTTGTTCGGCCTATTCCGAAGTTTTCATGGATCCATTAGATGAACACGGGAGACCTATCGTTTACGGTTTTCTTGTTTTATTTACACATGCACGTATGATTATCGTTTTTGTGCTCGATTGGGAGCACGGATTGAACTATGAGCTATGATCTATTTAGGCTTGATCACAATCTGATTACACCCTATGTTAAACCCCAGTTAAGCACATGTTGCGCGCAGTGTTTGTTGTTATCTATTTATATCTATTAAACTTGATTTCTCACCGACACGCAAGTGTTGACGTTTTATTTTAACACATGTTCAGGTTTGCTGTAGCTGCTTTTGGGAATCTCAAGGACACGTAGGATGTTTTCTTTTTCTTTGGACCTAGATTAAAATGTAACAAGACAAATTATGTTATTTGAATATTTTGAGTTATGTTATGATTTATGTTACTTTACGTTTCGTGTTCTGCGCGTGCGCAATGAAAATGTATTTATTAAATATTGACACCCAAATAGTGTCATGAGTAATGAAACAATACGTGGCGCCCCAATGTATAATCCGCCATCGGTCGGGGTGTTACAGATTGGTATCAGAGCTCCGTGACTTTAGGATAGGTGGTTAGACGTAACGACCTAGAATACCTAAGAGTCCCTTCTCGCGCATGAGAAATATCTCATGTTTGCGCGCTAATTGTTATTTACTCGATATTTATAAAATATGCTTGCGCATACGCAGCACATGATTTCATGTTTCTTTCGCGATCTTTCGATTTTTATTAAATTTCAATTTATTTCTTTACTTACATATTCGTTTGTTGTGGGGATTGAAAATCCGAGAAGTCATGGTGGTACATGAATAGTTGATTTTCAATTACCATTAACTTTATGTTTTAAATTGAAGATTTGAAAAGTCATGGCGATACATGAATTGTCAATCTCCAATATTCATTTACTCGATATTTTAAATTGAAGATTTGAAAAGTCATGGTGATACATGAATTGTCAATCTCCAATATTCATTTACTCGATATTTTAAATTGAGAATTCGGAAAGTCATGGTGATGCATGAATTGTCGATTTTCAATTCGAATTCATTTAAGTTTGCATTAAAATTCATATTTTACTTCAAAATTTGATAGCATTTAACTTCGCGAAACAAGCTTTACGACGATATACTTTGCGCTAAAACAATTTCCCATACCAAGATATTAACAAAAACTAAAACTTTTATAGAATGCCTCCGCTATCAGCTCGTTATCAGAGGAGAGAGGCCGCGCGCAGACGTAGGCAGCAACGTTCCCAGGAAATGGCCGCCGCAATAGCCCAAGCATTAAACCAAAATAATACCAACCCCTCCGGATACAATATTAAATCCTTTAATGCGGGTAACCCTCCGAAATTCACAGGGCTTGAAGGAGCCACCATAATGCTCCAATGGCTCGAGAAAATTGAGAACACCTTCCTCCATACCCAATGCCCTCCAGACCGACAAACCTTATACGCCTCAAGTGTCCTAGAATCAAGGGCACTTACATGGTGGAACGGAGTAGCTCACGCGCGTGGCGCAGAGGCTGCTTCTAGCATGCTCTGGGAGGAATTCAAGGAACTTTTGAATAGAGAATTCTGCCCTCCCAACGAGATAAAGCGCCTTGAGGAGGAATTTTGGAACTTGAAGCAGTACAGTGGCGAAGCGCGCGAGTACGCTATGCGCTTCCACGAACTAAGTTTGCTTGTCCCGCACCTAGTTACCCCTTCCCGCCGAGCCATCGAGAAGTTTCTTGGGGGTCTCCCCATGGAAATTCAAGATTCTGTATGGGCCAGGAACCCAGCAACCCTCTCTGACGCCATCGAGTTGGCCGCTGTGCTCAGCGACAACCATGTCAGGGCAGGAACCCTGTTCCTGCGGGGAGCTGAGAAGACCAAACTCACCAAGACTGTCCCAGAACCAACAGAAACCAAGCCAGAACCCTCAAACCGTAACAACCTCAAGCGCCGGCGCAAAGCCTACGCGCTTACCAACCCGCTCGTTGTCCAGCAACCCGCCTACCAACCTCCAGTATACGCTCTTAACCCACTGTCAACCTACCCAACACCCCCTGTAGTCCATAACTATGCCTTAACCAATCCCGCACTCCCTGCCCCGTCAACTAAGAAACCTTACACAGGAAACCAACCCTTTTGCCCAACCTGTAGACTTCACTATCCAACTCAAGTCCCGTGTCGACAATGTAACCGATGTGGCCGTACTGGTCACACTGCTGAGAACTGTAGAGTCCTTCCCGCCAACCCAATCGCGCAAACACCACCAACCTACCCGCTAAACCCACAACCAACATACCCTAATCCACGACCCAGGTCGTGCTATAACTGCGGTGACCCCAGTCATTTCCGGAACGCGTGCCCAAGACTGCAAGTACAAATTACGCAAGCTAATCCGGTTAACCAAATTTCAAACCAAGTGACGCGCGGACGAGCTTTTAATATAACCGCGCACCAAGCGCAAGCGAATAATGACGTGGTTAATGGTACATTTTTACTTAACGGACAATATGCATCTATACTTTTTGATACTGGCGCCGATAGAAGCTTTATTTCTCGCGCATTTGAACAAAAACTTGCGCGACCGCGAAAGAACTTAAACGAAAAATTTTCAGTTGAATTGGCTAATGGTGAAACTATTTTAATAAACTCCGTGATCAAAGATTGCACGCTTAACCTTAATGAACATGATTTTCTAATCGACCTCATCCCCATGCCTATTGGAAGTTTTGATGTGATTATTGGAATGGACTGGCTCTCGCAAAATCGCGCCGAAGTAATCTGCGCCAAGAAGTTGATTCGCATTCCTCGGGAAAATGGTCAAGATCTCCATTTCTACGGCGAGAAACCATCTAATGGTCTTAAACTTATGTCATGCACTGAAGCCCGAAGACTTTTGCGGAAGAAATGTGTCTCGTTCTTAGCTCATGTGGTCAAACCCGATGAAGGAAAGAAGAAACTTTCTGAAATTCCCATCGTGCGTGACTTTCCTGAAGTCTTTCCCGATGATCTTTCTGGTTTACCTCCCGCTCGGGAAGTCGAGTTTCGTGTTGATCTTGTCCCTGGTGCTTCCCCCGTAGCCAAATCTCCTTATCGACTTGCACCCGCTGAAATGCAAGAATTAGCAAGTCAACTTCAAGAGTTGACCGATAAAGGATTCATTCGCCCTAGCTCTTCGCCTTGGGGTGCTCCGGTGTTGTTCGTTAAAAAGAAAGACGGATCGTTTCGCATGTGTATCGATTACCGCGAGCTGAACAAGCTCACCATTAAGAACCGGTATCCCTTACCGCGTATTGACGACCTCTTTGATCAACTCCAAGGTGCCTCTTGTTTCTCCAAAATCGATCTCCGTTCTGGCTATCACCAGTTGCGTATCCGCGAAGAGGATATTCCCAAGACTGCTTTTCGAACCCGCTACGGTCATTTTGAATTCTTGGTCATGCCCTTCGGTTTAACCAACGCACCCGCTGTTTTCATGGATCTAATGAACCGGGTGTGTAGATCTTTCTTGGACCGATTCGTGATCGTGTTTATCGATGACGTTCTGGTATATTCCAAAACTAAGTCCGAGCATGAACAACATCTTCGGTTGGTGTTGCAAAAGCTTCGAACCGAACAACTCTATGCCAAACTCTCCAAGTGTGAGTTCTGGTCGGACGAAGTACAGTTTCTTGGTCATGTTGTAAACAAGATGGGTATTCATGTCGACCCATCCAAAATTGAAGCAATCAAGAACTGGATTACACCGACCACTCCTACCGAAATCCGTTCCTTTTTGGGCTTAGCTGGTTACTACCGGCGATTCATCTCGAACTTCTCAAAAATCGCCTTGCCTTTAACAGCATTAACGCACAAAGGCAAACCGTAAATTTGGGGCTCTAAGCAAGAAGAAGCCTTTCAAACGCTCAAGCAATTGTTGTGCGAAGCTCCTGTTCTAGCGTTACCTGAGGGTACTGACGACTTTGTCGTTTATTGTGATGCCTCCAACCAAGGTCTCGGTTGTGTACATATGCAACGAGGCAAGGTTATCGCTTACGCGTCTAGGCAACTCAAAATTCATGAAAAGAATTATACGACTCACGACCTCGAACTTGGTGCAGTTGTATTTGCCTTAAAAATCTGGAGACACTACCTCTATGGGACTAAGTGTATCATTTACACAGACCATAAAAGCCTTCAGCACATTTTTGATCAAAAGGAACTTAACATGAGACAACGCCGATGGAACGAACTCATCAGCGATTACGATTGTGAGATCCGGTATCACCCTGGAAAGGCTAATGTGGTAGCCGATGCGCTCAGCCGCAAACCCAGTCAACTCAACTGTATCTTGCCGCGCACGCAGCTTCACTTCGCGCCGATCCAAAACGATCTTGAATCGCGCATTCGCAACGCGCAGCGCGCATCGATCAGCAAAGGCAACCTACGCGCCGAGTTAGCGTGTGGTGCAGAAGCGCATCTAGTCCCTAACCTGAATGGAATTCTCTGTTATCTCAATCGCATCTGGATCCCCAATGATGAGAATCTTCGCTCTGTCATACTGAGTGAAGTGCACAAAACTCGGTATTCCGTTCATCCTGGTGCTGACAAAATGTACAAAGATTTGCGCCTTTCTTATTGGTGGCCTGGTATGAAAAAGGATATTGCTGTGTTCGTAGCTAAGTGCCTAACTTGTTCTAAGGTAAAAGCTGAACATCAACGCCCATCTGGTTTGCTCGAACAACCTGAAATTCCTACGTGGAAATGGGAAAGTATAGCAATGGACTTTATCACCAAGTTACCCTTAACCGCAAGCAAACATGATAGCATTTGGGTAATAGTGGATCGATTGACCAAGTCTGCCCACTTTCTGCCCATTCGTGAAACCAACCGTGTTGAACAACTTGCGCATCTTTATGTCAAAGAAATTGTCTGCCGTCATGGTACTCCCTTGAGCATCATATCCGATCGCGATGGCCGTTTTATATCTCGCTTTTGGAAATCCCTCCAAACTGCGTTAGGAACTCGTTTGGACATGAGTACTGCATATCATCCTCAGACTGACGGACAGTCTGAGCGAACCATCCAAACCCTTGAGGATATGCTTCGATCTTGTGTTCTTGATTTTGGAGGTAATTGGGATTCACACCTACCTCTGATCGAGTTCTCTTATAATAACAGCTATCATTCCAGCATCGGTATGGCCCCCTTTGAAGCACTTTACGGTCGAAAGTGCCGCTCGCCGATTTGTTGGAACGAAGTTGGTGAAGTTCAAATCACATGACCCGAACTAGTTCAAGAGACAACCGATAAAATCGCCAAGACCCGTGATCATCTGCTGACTGCCAGAAGCCGACAGAAGAGTTATGCAGATCGCAGGCGGAAGCCTCTCGAATTTCTAGTAGGTGATCTTGTTCTCCTCAAAGTGTCTCCCTGGAAGGGTGTTGTCCGCTTTGGGAAGAAAGGTAAGCTTGCACCTCGTTATGTTGGTCCGTTCAAGATTCTTGCGAGGGTGGGAAAAGTTGCCTACAAACTGGACCTGCCGCCCGCGCTCAGCAATGTGCATCCAACTTTCCATGTATCCAATCTCAAGAAATGTTTAGCTGACGAGAACCTCCACATACCACTTGATGAAGTTCAAGTTGATGAGTCTATGCATTTCGTTGAGAAGCCTGTTGAGATTATGGATCGCGAGGTAAAGCAAACCAAGCGCAGTCGCATCCCTATTGTCAAAGTTCGTTGGCAGTCCAAGCGCGGAGCCGAGTTCACTTGGGAAAGGGAAGATCAGATGAAGATCAAGTACCCGCACCTTTTCTCTGCGCATCCTACATCGAGATAAATTTCGGGACGAAATTTCTTAAAGTAGGGAAGACTGTGACAACTGCCCAATCCGACCCGACCCAGGTACCCGTTTTCGAATCCGATTCTTTTTATGATTTAAAATTTGATTATTAATCTTTGTAATTTCAACATTAAATAAATCATATATATATATATATATATATATATATATATATATATATATATATATTTTTATATTACTTACTAATAATAATAATTTCTCTTGTCGCCGTCCCGCCCTTTTTTTCTCTCTTGTCGCCGTCCCGCCCCTTTGCTTAACCCTTAAGCCTTGAACCCCTTTTTCTCTTAACTCTTTGCTTGTCCTTTGGTTCTTCCCGCCTAAGGATGTCTGCGCAGCTCCACGCGCCAGACTCCTTACAAGGAAGCCTGCGCGAAGACCAACTGTTCCTGCGATACGCGAGACGAACTGTTCCCACATCGCGGTAAGAATGGTAGTTCTTCCTGCGGCACGCGAAGGATTATAGTTCTTCCCGCGGCGCGCTAAGAATTATAGTTCTTCCCGCGACGCGCTAAGGATTGTAGTTCTTCCCGCGACGCGCTAAGGATTGTAGTTCTTCCCGCGGCGCGCTAAGAATTATAGTTCTTCCCGCGGCGCGCTAAGAATTTTAGTTCTTCTCGCGGCGCGCTAAGGATTGTTCTCTGTCTGCCTTCGCCCTCGCGCGCGCTCGAGTCTTCTCGCGCTAGACCTTAAGTCTTTTCTTCAGTTTAGGTCAGCCTGTATGCTTTTGAAATATCTTATCCTTTGTATGAGCAGTGTAGGTCAGTTCCGACATCTGTCCGAAAAGCCACTTTCGGCGCAGCATGCGCACCAATCCTATTGGTTGACAGAAAAAGTGACTGACATAATCTTTTGAAATCTTCTTTTGCATGCCTTGAACAGTGCTTTATCTGACACCTCCCATGCTTTGATCTGTAACCTGTCAGCTTTTCCCCATCCCCCTGCAGCTGCCGGCATATCTTTTAATATCTTTTGCTTTTGCTTTTGTTTTCTTGTGCTTTTTAATATCTTTTGCTTGATTTGATAAGATCTTTTTCCCCTTTTCAAGGGATTGTGTTCCCTTGGGTTTTTCCTATAAATAAAGCTATTTTCTTGTCTATTAACACTACACACACTACACTCCCCAAAAATCTCTCCTTTGCTCTCTGCCCTAGTTCCTCAGCAGCTCCAACCCCTCTCTTTGCCTCCGTCTTCTCTTCTATTCTGCCCAGAATCTCGGTAATAATAAATATATATATTTTGTTTTAATTTGTCTAACAAAAATCGATACTTACTGCATATATTCAAGACATAAAAACCAATCGTTAAACCAATAAACTTTTATTTATAGGTTAACTTGTGCTTGTTTAAAAGTTGGTTCTTGCATTATCTTTCATCGCACCGTTTACAAGTGAGTAATCTCGTACTTAATCCCCTTTTATTTTTAACGTTTTGGGATGTTCATGTGTTCGTACAACTTGAGTCTTAAACTTGTTTATGAAATTTTGTAAGGCCCCGAACCCGGTAGCCCTACTTTAGCGTCGGATTTACTCATAAACACAGTTCTTCAAATCAGAGTTTATTAAAACTTTTCGCGGAATATAAAACATCAATCATTTGTTACAAAACGTTAAACCTTTTCTTTGATACCATAACACAAAACTTTATATTTTAAACATCTTTACTTCTTTCTTCAGATGCCAGCCGTTCAATCCATGCCGTGTGTCATCCTCATGCTAACTCTGTAATCAGCTCACCTGCGTGCATACTAAAAGTCAGCTACGCTGAGTGAGTTCTAGTTAATCAAACGCCATACAATACATACACATACATACATATCCGTAGATACATATCCATACTTTACTAGTTACCCTTCTGTTCTACTTACATACTTGCTACCATACATACATACATATCTACAGTCACTAACCTCAGTCTACCGAGAGTACGTTCATAGTTCACCGTCTATACCTGTACTCAAGGTCGTGAACACGTACAAAGGTCCGCAGTCCTTACCTATGTTCACCCTTTATGGTACGTGCAAGGTCCGCAGTCCTTCCCTATACCATCCTACATCCACAACACGTACAAGGTCCACAGTCCTCCCCTATGTTGCAACCTAAACCATAGCACGTACGAGGTCCGCAGTCCTCCCCTATGCTACCACAATACAACTACAGCACGTATAAGGTCCACAGTCCTTTCCTATGCTGATGCCTATCTATAATACGTATAAGGTCCGCAGTCCTTAACTACGTTGTCGTCTATTATCTGTAACACGTATAAGGACCACCGTCCCTATCTACGTTTACATATATCATCTACTTTACGTATAAGGCCCGCAGTCCTTAACTACGTTTACATCTATCATCTACTTTACGTATAAGGCCCGCAGTCTTTAACTACGCCATCACCAGCCGAGTCTATGTCCGACAAAAGCTAGAGGGATTTGCCATCCTAACTTACTATGTCGAACGTAGAACTCACATACCATTCGTGTACCTGTATACACCTACTTCACATATACAATAATTACATCATAGCATAAGAACACCCTAGGCGTTCTTTACATCATTCATTTAACAACCATACCTCTTGTCGATACGTGCAATATCCGAAGATCGTTCACGCCCCGACAAGTATTCATTTGTAATGTTCATACATCTTCGATGTATAATATTCGTACCTTTATTTTTGACCTGACAGTACGCGCAATATCCGAAGATCGTTCGCGTACCGACAAGCAACCATTCATATCCATCACATATATCACATATGGCATACACTTATCACTTAGGATAAATGTATTAACAACACATCGAGTATGCACACAGCCCCGAAAACATAACACATAAATGGGGCTAGAAACTCACCTGAATACTGTTACGCTCTCCGTTAATAGTTATTCCCTTCTTGAGCTGTGCACGGCTAACTGTATAATATTTACACGTATCAATTAGCTACTACTACTTATGTTGCGTTTCTATCTTTATATGACCCACAACGAACGGGGGTCCGGGGGCAGCGCCCCTGGTAGCGGGGTTCTAGGGGCGGCAGCCCCTAGCGGGGTCCAAGGGGCAGAGCCCCTGGCTGGGGTTAAGCTGCCAGGTCAGCTTGGAAAAATTTTATTTTCGATAACTGCCTTAACACATTTTCCATTAGGTTTTTAATTTATTTTATAAACGAACTTCACTTCAGGCGAAGTTAAACCTTAGGCGAACTTGGCTTCAGGCGAAGTTATACCTTAGGCGAACTTGGCTTCAGGCGAAGTTAAACCTTAGGCGAACTTGGCTTCAGGCGAAGTTATACCTTAGGCGAACTTGGCTTCAGGCGAAGTTAAACCTTAGGCGAACTTGGCTTCAGGCGAAGTTATACCTTAGGCGAACTTGGCTTCAGGCGAAGTTAAACCTTAGGCGAACTTGGCTTCAGGCGAAGTTAAACCTTAGGCGAACTTGGCTTCAGGCGAAGTTATACCTTAGGCGAACTTGGCTTCAGGCGAAGTTAAACCTTAGGCGAACTTGGCTTCAGGCGAAGTTATACCTTAGGCGAACTTGGCTTCAGGCGAAGTTAAACCTTAGGCGAACTTGGCTTCAGGCGAAGTTATACCTTAGGCGAACTTGGCTTCAGGCGAAGTTAAACCTTAGGCGAACTTGGCTTCAGGCGAAGTTATACCTTAGGCGAACTTGGCTTCAGGCGAAGTTAAACCTTAGGCGAACTTGGCTTCAGGCGAAGTTATACCTTAGGCGAACTTGGCTTCAGGCGAAGTTATACCTTAGGCGAACTTGGCCGTAGGCGAAGTTATACCTTAGGCGAAGTTACGCTTGAAGGCGAAGTTCATCAGGCGAACTTGATCTTGCAGGCGAAGTTGTCGCGCTGCAGATCTGTTTGCCCATAACTCCTTCGTTTCTTAGCCAAATAACTCGATTTTGGTACCCACGGAACCGTATGATCGGCGCCTACAAACCCCAACCATCAAATCGGCCTAAAATCGACGTTTTAGGGGTCCGATTTGGGCAGTTGGGTTTCGGGTCCGGTTAACCCATCCAATCCTAACCATTTTCAGTAATAATAGCTTTGTTAGATTAGTTCTTACCTTACCAACTCAGATCTATCAGCAAATCTCGGGTCTCGGCTTCGAATCTAGATCGGTTAGAATGTGTGTGTTTTGAGGGTGTAAGGAGTGTGTGTTAGGGAGTTTGGTGAGAAATGAGATATTTTGGGATTTTGGGGGTATTTATATCCCTGAAATCCCATTCTCATTTAACCTATCTCAATTAACCCAAGTCCATAACCCACTTCCATTACCCGACACTAGCCCGACCCATACCAACTCCTATTCTTTTATTTATTTCCTGATAACCCGAGTAAACTTCCCATCTATTAATAAGTAATATAATTAATATTACCTTTGAAATTTCGGGATGTTACAAATTTATGTGCGCAAAACCCCATGTGTTATGGACGTTTACTTGGCTGTTTATTTGTATGTGTGAATCATTAACCGCTTTGTTCGGCCTATTCCGAAGTTTTCATGGATCCATTAGATGAACACGGGAGACCTATCGTTTACGGTTTTCTTGTTTTATTTACACATGCACGTATGATTATCGTTTTTGTGCTCGATTGGGAGCACGGATTGAACTATGAGCTATGATCTATTTAGGCTTGATCACAATCTGATTACACCCTATGTTAAACCCCAGTTAAGCACATGTTGCGCGCAGTGTTTGTTGTTATCTATTTATATCTATTAAACTTGATTTCTCACCGACACGCAAGTGTTGACGTTTTATTTTAACACATGTTCAGGTTTGCTGTAGCTGCTTTTGGGAATCTCAAGGACACGTAGGATGTTTTCTTTTTCTTTGGACCTAGATTAAAATGTAACAAGACAAATTATGTTATTTGAATATTTTGAGTTATGTTATGATTTATGTTACTTTACGTTTCGTGTTCTGCGCGTGCGCAATGAAAATGTATTTATTAAATATTGACACCCAAATAGTGTCATGAGTAATGAAACAATACGTGGCGCCCCGATGTATAATCCGCCATCGGTCGGGGTGTTACAGAAATGGCCAGGGTCACCACAATTATAGCAAGCCCGCATTTGTTTAACGGGTTAGACATACGGCACGGGTCAACGATTCGGTTGAGCAGCCCGTGGGGAAGCCGCTATGGTGGTTTTGCGACAAGTGGTACTAAAATGTCTGAAACGGTGACAACAGTTACATTGACGGCAAGAGGAATTAGCTGGGTGGTGTCGAAGGCAAGTGTTGCAAAGAGGATGGAGTCCATTATAAGGTTTCTTGAAAGGTGGTGCAGGGTTGGCTTAGGGTTGAGGTGCGGCTTGTTGGGTTAGCGCGTAGTTCTTGCGCTTTCTTTCGCGGTGATGGGTGGAAGAGTAAGCGGGTTTGGATGGTCCGGGCTTGGTTTCTTTTGGTTCAGCAACAGGTTTATCGATCGGTTTCTTGGATGATTACACTGCCAAAGTCCCGGCTTTGACATGGTTGTTGGTTAATGTTGCGGCTAGATTGATCGCATCGCCAAGTTCTTTAGGCGAACTACTGAAAACACTGCCTTGGATTTGTCTCGGTAGTCCCCTAATGTACTTTTCGATGGCACGCGAATCAGGGGTAACGAGATGTGGTACCAACACACTCAGCTCGTTGAAACGAGCGGTGTAAGCGGAGTGTTCACCACCTTTTTACTTAAGGTTCCAAAACTCAGCCTGCAAATTCATTAGCTCATTCGGAGGACAAAACTGTTGAGTCATGAGATCCTTCAATTCGTTCCATGGCAAGGCCATGGCAGCTTCAGCACCGCGGGTTGACTTTTCCTTTACCCACCATGTAAGAGCGCCTTTCTCAAACATACCTGTAGCGAATCGGGTTCGCTTATCATCAAGACATTCAATTTGGTAAAACACGCTTTCCATCTTTTCGTACCACTGAAATAGGGCAGTGGCACCTTGAGTTCCATCAAAGTTGGTAGGCTTGGCATCGGTAAAGTTCTTATAGGTCACAACGGGAGCTGAAGGCATGGGAGGAGCAGGGTTAGCATTAGCCATGATGTTCTGGTGCATCTGGGTCATGATATTTGGTAGGACCGCAGTTAGTTGTTTGGTGATCTGAGCAGTCATCTTACGCCTGGAAGTTCCAGATGAACGACGCTTAGGGTGTCGGGAAGACATTCTGCGAACAAGGTGACGAAAATCATGAGACTCGGAATAGTGCATGATATATATAAAGAAAATAAATATTTTGTAGGACTCTTATGTTCCAAAAATTTCAAAAATAAATCGAACCAAAAGCTGGGTATTCGTGTATCACCACGACTTGACAGACTTTCGGTTAAAACACATTGTAAAACATAGAGGGTCGGAGTCACACGTTGCATGAACCACCATGACTTGTGTAACATCCTAAGGGATGCAACCATATCCTTATCACAAAGAGGACATGATCACGGTTGAAAACATAAAGTGGTGACTCGTATGGCGTTTGAGTGGTACATTTTGGCCTAATAAGTTTCATGCCCTTCCCGAACTCTCTAGGTAAAAAACCGAGTCCAACGTCTGATTGGATATATGCGCATTGCTTATCCTTAGGTTTCATGAACCTTGGTGTCAAGATTTCGGGAAACAAGCACGTCCCCCTTCCAGTTACTACATACCTGCCACGACGAATCATCTTTATGCAGAAGAATTATCGGAACACCCAAACGAAACTTGTTTGTAAATCCTTTGAATATTTTGATTTTTAGGCCTAAGCCTTGGACTTGTGGGTGCGTTTGTGTTCATGCGGCGGAAACGAATTAAGCAATAAGGTTATAATAGTAAGTGCGTTCAAACAATCAAATAAAGGCCCACATAATTTTCTAATCATGCAACCTAAACAATTTAAACAATTAAGCTATAACTAAACTAGAACGCTACGTCTAATGCCCTATCTTATAGCCACGGCTCTGATACCAATCTGTAACACCCCGGCTTAAGCGGAAACGCCCGAGTGTGACGTACAAATTGTTCAAACACACGTGACACTGTTTGGTGACCATAATAATATTATTTCATTAATAAGCCAAATAACACAAGTTCAAATAAGAATACAAAAACAAATGTCTCGTTTATTGAATATCCTAGGTATTCTAAGCGTCTTCTAGTCATTCATCCTCTAATCTCGGTACCTGTAACATATGTATAAAATACGGTCAGCTATAAATATAGCTGGTGAGATTTTCACAGTTTAAATACTACGTAAAATCCATACAATTCCATGAAAACTTGTTAAAAGCACATAAAGGTTCTTTACACTCAATGCAATGGACCTGAGTGTAAAGAACAAACGAAGGTCCTTTCCAGTTGGGGCTACCAACGTACTCGGATGATGAGGTCCATTTTCCACTCGATAAAAATGGACCTGAGTGCAAAGGGGGCGTATGATCATACTTAATGAGACAACCACTTGAATTCCACGTATATAACATTTAAACAAATAAGCACACAAGTCCATGATTGAATTGTAGTTTGTAACTAATCGACGTACTAATACTTGAATTTTATAATGGATACATATACTACCCCAAAACAATAAAACATTTAAAAAGGGGTTATGAAAACTCACCTTAGTAATTGAAGTAAAAAGGAATAAGAATAACTCGAAGGCGTCAAAGAAAAACGAAGCGGTCAATCCGTACGAACTATAAATAAGAATAAGCACGAATTTTAACGACTATTCTAACGGGATTTTAAGGTTGAGTAATTTTATGAATAATTTTAGAAGTTAGTTATTATTTTATTATAATTTATTACAAATTTTATGGTTCTTTGATTATTATATTATTATTTATGTTTAACTGTAACTTGTTTATTAATATAAGTAGTTTAACGGCGAGAATATGAAGTTCGAACGTTCAAAATACTTGAACTTTTGTTTATATGTCGAAAACATAATTATTGCATTAACGAAACGATTTTTTTAGGAAATTATAGTTTACGCTTAAGATTATTAACGATTTTTAGTTACGGTCTACAAAAACAAGAAACTTGGTTTTTAAGTATGAAATGGTGAGATATATTTTATAGTTAATTTACATAATTTTTATTTAACTTAAAAAGGTTTTTATAAAATTATTTTGATTTTTAATTGATTAAAAAGGTTAATTAATTATTAATAGGCTGAATTAAATAACAATAAAACAAACATGTCTGACAAGGGTTTCGAACCCGGGTCTTGGTGATGTTAGATCATGTGTTAACCAGCTGAGCTAGACTGTATATTCGTTTTATGTTTGGTTATAAATATTTAAATATAATAACTGTTGTTTGTTGTATTAACGTGTTAACCGGTTGGACTATGAGAAAAATTCAATTTGGATATAAGAAAAATATATATAATAACTTGTTAACTTCATCTTCTTTCTTTGGAAACCCTAGTTTTTCAATTGAAGAATTCGTTCCATGTATGACGCAATGAACATGGGGGTTTTGTTTGACATGCTAAAAACATTAATAATGATATATCAATTACCTATTGACGATGTGTTGTGACCGAAACCCACTTCACCGGAATACAAAACTTTAAACCTTAAAATTATTATTAGTTAGAGAGTTTGAGAGTGAGAGAGAGGTGTGAGCGAGTTTAGTCGTATGTTAGGGTCCTATTTATAGTTGTAATTGGAGCGTGTAAGCGTTGAACGAGTATAACACGTGTTGACCGAAAATCCGGTGATGGTTACGGGATTCGTTTAACGTTTTGGAGCCATTAATAACTTGAATATTGACTGATAATGTCGTCAAAGTTTGTTATGCTAAACGATTGGGTCAATGGACAATATTTAGGGGGTGTTTGCGGTTTTCCGGCGCCGAATCCGGCGGCCGGAGTACTGTTCAGAAAGACGGGGCATGGTGGATGGGTTGGTTTATATTTTTAATAAAATATTATATTTTAAATTCAAATTTCACTTTTGGTCCCTCAACTTTGAATTTATATTAAATATATATTAAACTATAATTACAAAATGAACCTTTAACTTTGAATATTTTATGATTGAATGAGAATTATTATACTTGAATAATTTTCGAGTTTAAATCGATTAGAAATGCGATTTGCTTAAGCGTAAAGCCTTGAGCTTTAATAATTTAACGAAAGTAAGCATAATTCAAATGTCGGGAAAAACTTTTATATTGATAATTAATAAAAATAATACATCGAAATGACCCAATGGGTCGAGTTACGAATCCAAATACAAATACAAACACGAACAAAATCGTCGAATGTCACATTTTGGGTCCAAAAATTGACAAATGTTACATTTATGAACATATAATATGAAGGTAAAAAGATGGCACTAGAACATTTATTGAAAGTTGAGTGACCTAATTGAGCTAAAATTGAAAGTTGAGTGACCTAATTGAGACACATTGAAAATTGAGTGACCTAATTGAGACAAAATTGAAAGTTGAGTGACCTAATTTATACAAAATAAAATATGGGTGACTTAATTGGAACAGACTTGAAACTTGGTTACTATTCTACAAAGTTGTCATCTATATGAGTTGGGTACTTGGGCTTGTTTACACATGAAGTTGATGTGCTAAAAGTAATTATTAGTTTATTAAATAAATAAACGTTAATCCAGACACTAAGTGATAATTCTAGACTCCTAACTTAACTAAAACTACTAACTGGTAAGTGAATCGGTCGACTCTAGTACAGCTAAGTAAGTCCGGTTATCGAACCCACAAGACACTTTTAATTACGTAAACTAACTAATTTAGACTCAACTAATACTGACACGACTATATGTTTATTTGTTTAAGGGGGTTTTTATTAAAATACTAATTTTAAACTATTATTAAAAACTAATTAATAAAAATAAGTAATTTAAACGAAAGACAAGTTTGTTGATTTTAATCAGATGATAATGAAAAACTACCTAGGCTAGAATCCCCTAAGTTTCAGTTGTTAATTAACTGAAAAAATATTTAGTTATGGAAATGGGATCACAAAATAGACGCTTAAAAGAAAACCTGAACAGGACCCCTGACCCTTCTCAAGAAGAAACCTGTGGTTTCCCAATTGTACCATAACGATAAATAAATCCCAAATCAATCACAACGTCAACATAGCTTCATCATATGCCCAAGTAGTTTATAAACTCTAGCCAAACATTGCAAAATTAAACAAAACAAACTTGGAAGAATTCATGGTGAAAATAATGGAAGACGAAAGAAAAGAAAAGATAAAACCCGTGATCTTCGTCTTCAAACAACAAGCACTTCACCGGATGATTCTCCACCTTCAAAGCCACCAAAATTGACAATCCTAAGCGTTGGAAAACTCCAAATTCATCTGGCTCCTTCAAGGTATCATTACTGTATTTATATAGACTTTCAAGGCCCAAAACATACAATAATCGTAGAAGATTCTGGAACAGGAAGCCCGAGGCGCCGCACAGCGACAAGGGCTATCCCCCGTCGTGCGGCGCGGCGTGTAGAAGGGTGGGTGCGGGGCCGGTCTAGTCCGGTTCAATCCTGGTTCGGTCCGGTTTGGCTTGTTTTTTCTTGTTTTTCGCTACGATCAAGTTCCGGGACCTATGATATATAAATATGTTAGTAATATACAAATTTTAATAAAAACCAATCAAAGACTAATAAAATATTATATAAACTATACTAGCATTATATCAGAAGTCATGGGTAATGGGCTAATGACTTTGACACTTGCACATGAATGAATGAGTTACGGTCAAAATTACTGAATTATATTAAATTTGATTTTATATAAATATATATGGCTTTTTTAGGGGTCGGTTTCTAAATTTCATTAAAGGCCAGCACTGGCTTAAAAATTTTAATGCGGGGCGATTGAAAATTTTTATGTCAGGGGTGGGGGGCCTCGAGATTTTAATATATATATGATACTAAAACACATTTAAGGTGGGCGGCCGCCCCCTTGAAGACACAATAAATTTGTCCCTGGTGGTGGCCCACCATACCTTGTTTGGCTCTGGTATGCAGCCACAAATCTTGCTCATGGACTTTTTGCCTCCTCAAGTCTGACTATCTTCACATAGATTTGGATGGGACACCCAGGCGTTAGGGGTGCTCTTAATCTTTTGTATAATGAAGACTTATGAGAAGTGTATTGAATTTAAGTATTTTACTACCCGTCTCATCATGGATATGTTATTCAATCTATTCATTCATTTCATGATACAATTGGGAAACCTTTAGGTGTTCCTTAGGTAAATGAAAAGTGCAAGATATGACAGATAGACATGTTTTATCCATGGGTTTTCATTCTAAAATTAAGAATGCTTTATTGAACTTAAAAGTATTAACATCATTTAACATTTGATATTTGTAATATGATTTCTGAAATATTAACGCATATCAGTTTTTCTATATGAGATGTTAGATATTACTTATACTTTCTTTGTTTTTTTATCAAATTATCCATGATACCCACTTTCTCATTCTAAAACTTGAAGCCTTGTTTTGATTGTATCCAACGACATTGTAACCAACAACAATACCCCACTTGCCATAGCGGCACTGGCGGCCTGCAACGCCTTCACCGACCACCGTCTTCATCTTTCTTTTAATGATGAATAACACGATCCCAAACTGCAACATAGAAATGGTGAATATGACTTCCCACCTAAGTCCTAACCACTTGAAAAATATGGACCCATATAAAATTTTACACTTTTTAAATAGTCCATTGGAATTAAAATATTGATAAAAATATCTAAAATCGTATATATGTATTTATTCTAGATTTTGAGATACATATTATCTAATAGTTAACGTTATTGGTAATTTTTAATCGTCCAATACAAACAACAAACTGTCATCTTAGATAAGTCAACGTATTTTATTTTCAAATCCATTTATCAAGTATGAGGAAGTAATTAACAAGTCATCATAATATAATTTGCGAAAGCCACTTGACTCAAGACTCGAAGAGTAAAGACAACATGTCGGATATTAATATTCTTTATTTTTTCAAGTTTAAACTCTTAATCCCAAGTGGATTAAGGTGTTGTTTGTTTTTTAAGAGGTAAAATGTCTGCGGTCTGCGGATCATATCTGCAGACATCTGCAACAGAAGAGATGGACCAAACCTCTGCAGTCTGCAATAAGAAGACTGTTTGTTTTTTAACATCTGCAGACTTGTAAAATAAACATAAATTTAAATAAACTGATTTTTTTAAACTTATTAAATATATTGAACAATTCAAAGAGGGTGTATATATATATTTTATAACATTATCATACTCCGGTAAACAAACTTTAAAATCAAATTCCTTAGAAAATCACTAATCAAGAACAACAATTAATATAAAAAAATACCACAACTATAACTATCAAACCATAATTATATTAATAGTTGATTCTCTTTACTCGGCCTCTCATGGCCAGCCTTCTGACGACCGACTTAGTGATTCCGGAGATGGGGAGATTGACAGAGATGGAGTTTCCGACACCGGTGGAGAGATCGTCGGAGATGGACTAAACCGGCTGGTGGAGAAGAAGTAAAGGGAACAGGAGGTGGATAAGAGGCTGTCGGAGGTGGGGTTGGAGGTGGTGGCGAGGGCTGGAGTCGTGGTCGAAGCAGCGGTGGCCGGATTGTCGTAGCGGAGGCTAGGCAGCTGGCTGGCGGCGCGGTTGTTGTGAGGGGGGACAGTCGATTGGGCGGCGACTATGGAGTGGTGGTGGCTGAGGTGTGGTGGAGGAGAGGGAAGAGTGAAGGTGGGAGATTAGGGTTTGAAGAAAAGAAAATATAATAGTGAATGGTGTGAGAAGAGGTTCAAAGAGATAAGAAGTGGAAGAACCATGTCTACACCAAGAAGATGGCACGCAGACGTTTTTTTAATGAAATGTCTTCAGAAAAACAAACAGTCTTCAAGGCTAAAGATCTGCGCGTGATCTGCACGACGTAGACATAAAAGGTCCTGAAGATCTTCTCACAGAAAACAAACACAACCTAAAATACCCGTAAATTATAAAATAGGAATGATAATAAAAAAAGAACATATTTATTTATTACAATTGGTTCATTAATATAAATTTGTTGAGCTATCAGTCTTGTCATGATTGAGATATGAACTATGTATTGAGATTATTATATATATAACACATAAGTTTATTCTTTTATTAGTTTATATAACTCAATTGCTTTAAATAGTAGTTTAAACTTTTTAAAAGAATAAAGAAAATAAATCATACAAATGGTAATCACTGACTCTATACTAGATAAACTATTTGTGTAATTTACTTTAGAAATAAGAGGTTGTTTGGTTCATTCAGATCTGAATGAATCAGATCTGAATAAGCCTTTGTCCTATCCAGCAACATCATAAGTCTGAATAATTCAGACTTAATTTTAAATATTCAGATGTTTTTTTGTCTGAAACCAAACAGTACATAAGTGTGTACGCTTATGTGGCACTTAATTTGCTTTAACATTATATAAGTGCATACCCTTAAATCCTTAATGTGTGTGTTGAGTTCTATCATCTATGCTTAATTTATATATATATTTTTTTTTCACGATATGTTAATAGTTAAGATTTTTTGTCCAGAAACCGATGATTGATTTCCCATTTTTGACCTTTGAGTTAACCTTAAACTAGTATATTACTATGTCGTAAATCATTAGATTCTTAGAACATGCTTTATCATATAGTTATCTTAAAATATACTAAATGTTACAATGTATAGTTTTTAGATACACCTTCAAAGATATGTTAAGGCGGTCCAATTCATGAATAAAATGTACCAATCTATTTTGCATTATAGCTTACTATTTGACATTGTTTTAAAGTTAAGAATGTTTTATAGAAGTCACAAAAGTATTAACATTTGATTTCTATTTCCCTAATATTAATTAACAAATCTCCATTATATTCTCCCATACCTTTTTAGTTACCGCCTCCGTTGTTGCTAGCAAATACCATTATTTGGTTCTTCCAAATCATTTATGCTGGAGATCCGATCTTTTTATTTTCTTGAATATTTTCCGTGTCTTTGATAAATAGTATTTTTGTTTTAATCCACTATAACCCAAATCAACTCACTCTAATGCAAATAAGAAATAAAGAGAAAATTAAAAAAAACTTTTAAGATTAATAATATTGCACTTGATTGTAAGAGATTAAATAAAGATATGTACAACATCCTACACTAAATCACCCCAAAGTGTTAATAGCAACATGACCACCTAAATATTTATCATCAATCTTGGTCATTAACATTGATTAACTCTATATTTAACAACACCATCCCCAAATCATTGAAGAGACCCACAAGAATCTTGATTTTTAGTAGACAATTTCTTGAGGAACTCATAAGTAGTAACCATGATAGTTGTAGACATTGACACTGAAACCCATCTAGGACCCAATCCTCTATAACATGCACTCAATCCACCTTCATTGATCAACTTCCTTAATGTTTGCCTTAAACCCACCTTCCCATTATACCCTTCACCATCTAAAACTTGAAGCCTTGTCTTAATTGTATCCAATGGCATTGTCACTATCACCGAAACCCCACTCGCCATGGCGGCACTGGCGGCCTGCACCCCCACCACCGCCTTCAAATCCGGCTTAAACCCACCCCCACCCCCACCACCATGTTCATATTTCTTCAAATGTGAACTAACACGATCCCAAATGGCCCGATGAGCCAACGAATAAGACGCCCACCAAACCGCATTCGACGGGGCGTACGTGACAATCGAAAGCCCAAACCCTCGGTACAACCCACGAAACCCGTCTTTACAAACAATTTGTCTAAAAGCATCAATGCCACCATTGTATTTAAACCCATCTTTCACACCTTGAACCATTAACCGCTGGCTCACGACATCAATAGGCGTCCACACGACTTGTGCAGCCATGGCCGCACTCACGCCCGCTGCAGCATTCGCAACTGCAGCCGCTTTCGCCTCAGAAAACCCCAGATTAACCGTCGCATAACCGACACTACTCTTGGTTATCTCAAGAGCACCCATGTAAAGCGATCTAGCCGGAATGGTGCCCATTAATGAAGTCCCAAACCCTCTATAAAACCCTCTAAAACCATCATGTTTCAAAATCAATACCGCCATTTTCAAACACGGGGTCTCTTTAACCACCACTTGTTGTCGTGTTTTCAACACGACGGTCGGGTATAACGTGCCGGATACACCCGAAAACAAGGCGGCACCGAGGAAGAAAAACTTGGATTTGTCAAGCATCTCCCAATTAACATCACCCGGGAGGTGGATTTCGGTTCGGGATTCATTCTCCGCCATCCCCAAACTCATATTCGTGCGACTAATTAACTCAAAACCCTAAAAATATTAATAAAAGATAAAAAAATTTCGTTGAGGAGTTTCAACAAACACCTGGTGTGCGAGTGAGTCGAACAACAAAATCAGTGAGTTACTGATTGAATTGATGAAATGAAATAACCCAATCAGTGAATTACTAATTAACTCAAAACCCTGAAATTTTTGTATTTGAGGAATTTTAACAAACACCTGGTGTGCGAGCCAACTCAGTGAATTAGTGATTGAAATAATGAAATTAATTAAGCAAGCATAATCTTTGACGTAATACACAATGATCTTTGTGAGTTACCAACAACAAATTTGGTGGTGGGTAAGATAGTGAGATGGGTAATTGGAAGGACAATTTGATCGAAGGATAGAGAGAGGAAATGGATTGGATTGGATTGGATGGAATCGAATTGGATTGAGATTGGGATATTAATATTAATATTAATATTAATATTAATAGTAATAGTAACAGAAAATGGTGGAACACTGTCTTTGTGTGTGTGTGTGTGGGGTTAGGAGTTGATGGATTTATTTTCAGGACGAGGTTTTTTCTATTAACACGTGTTTTTGGTTAACATTCGGATGGGAGTCAGAATGAGGCCGGTTAAAGTGTATGCAAATCGGATTTTTCTAAATACCCGGTTCTAGGTATGAAATCTGGTTCGAGTATTGGAAAGTCGAGTATTGGAAAGTCGGCTATAGACTGGGTATTTAAATACATTATTTTCTTAGGGTACAGATTCGGTTTTTAAGGAGCTGCACTTTTTTGAAGTTATTTTTCAGGTAATTTTGGGTATTTAAAAAAACCCGGTTTCGGGTATTGAAAAAACGCCCGGTTCCCGTTTTCGGGTACAAATTGGATCTGATTCCGGGTACAGGTTTTGGTATTGAAATGCATACCCTATTTGTATCCTAGGTGTATGGTCGGGTACGTGTTCAGGTAGTAAAAACCCGAGTATAAAAAAAAAACCAGATTCCGGATTTTCTTTCCAAGTCCACTTTGGGGTTTTTGTGCACTTCTGTGTATGGGCACAATATATGTACATATTTACCATGAGTAGGGCTGGCATATCGTGTACTATACACGATACGACACAAATACAAAACATGTATACATGTGCATAACACGAAAACTTATCGTAAATGTTTGTCAAACACGAACACGAACCTGCTAATACGAGGTGCACATGATCAGGCAGTGGGTGTGCCGCTTAGGGGTGTTCAGCGATCGGTTTAAAACCGCGAAACCGCCCAAGCCGGTCATCGGTTTGGCTTCGCGGTCGGTTTTTTTTTTTACATTTGGTCGGTCGGCTTCAAAATTTTCAAACCGTAATGAACGGTTTGGCTTGCGGTTTTTATTAAAAACCAGCCGTAAAAAACCGGACCGGACCGTAGGATTTATTTATATATAAATTTTATTTTTTGATATTAGATTTATATAATTATTTTTAATACATCATATGTTTTAAAAATTAGGCTTCTTGTCTTAGCCCACTATAAGATGCTAGTGTGTAATTTAGCCCAACTTTACTAAAAATCCAGTATCCCGTCATGTTCTAGGCTTAAATTCTGGACAATATGATTAATTATGGGGAACTTGCATTTTGGTTATTTTATTTTTGGGTAGCTTGAAATCTGAACTTGTGAATTACAGTTTAAGTTTTTGACAATAGCATATTAATGCCAAAACTGTGAAACCGGCCGGAGCCAAACCGTTAGTAACGGTTCGGTTTGGTTTTTATTTTTAATGGTTTGGCTTCGGTTTTTGATTAGCAAAAACCGTACTAACGGTTTGGCTTACGGTTTGACCCAAAAACCGTCAAAACCAGGCCGTGAACACCCCTAGTGCCGCTGCAGTTGTCGATGGACGAATGATTTTATGGTATGGGTGTAAAAGAATTAGGGCTAAATAGTTAGGGTACAATACATAATATATTATTATATATATTTTTAGTTCTAAGAAAAATCTAATCAGGTACTAGCAGGTAGGTACTTAACGGGTAAACAAGTATTTTACCTATTTAGACACAAAAATTAAAAAGCCGATTCGTGTCTATCTGTTTAGTACACAAAACCTATTAAGACCATACATGATACATGTTAAGATCGTGTAGGTTCGTGTCGTGTATTCGTGTACGTGTTTAAATTCTCGACCATATGTTTTCTTTTATATATTATGCATAACTTTATAAAATTTTATGCTGACTAGTTAAGAACTACTCAAATGAATCATTATATTGTAATACAATTTTTTTTTTTTTTTTTTGCTGATGGTTGAGTGTAATGTGTCTTACATCCAAGGCTTGATGCAAAACTATTATCGAGTCGGGGGTCTCGTCTGAAGCACTCTCTATTCCTACGAAGTAGAGGTAAGGCTGTTTACATTTTGCCCTCCTCAGACCCTACCATAGCTTTGCTATTGATGGGATATACTGAGTACGATGACGACAACGATGTATATATACATACTACTTTGAAGGTACTTTGGTACTTAGAGCAAAGTTGAAGTAGCAAATTGCAAATACAAAAAAAACATCAAGATGGGTGGTAAACGGTGGGCGTCTCGTAGGGAGCTTCATCAATATATGACATATCTTGTGGGTACCATGTTTTTTTGTTGATATTTTCGAGATAAATCAGAAGGCAAAATGATGATGATGTCATAGGATGGTGGTATAATATAAATTTGATACTTTTTGACGTCTTTTATATTTTTTTATTGTTATAGGTAACCTAAACACATTACTATTCGGTCAACTTTCTAAAATGGTTTTTAGTATGAAACATTATAAAAACAAAATAACTAGTAAATATAAAACATTATAAAAAGATATAAGTAGTGCGGGTTGTTTTAAGTCACAAGGTATGATCGTGATTTAAAAAAGTAAAGAAAATTATATAAAAATAAATTAAAATTTGCCAAAAAAAAAAAACAATCAACAAACTAAAACCAAAACAATCCCCCACATGTGGTCGTGGCGTAGTGGTAAGAGGGTTGGGTTCTACAATGAAGACTCAAGTTCAAATCTTACTTGTGTCACTTTTTGGTGGATATTGGCAATGAAGGATTTGAGCTAGGCCTTATGCAAAGGTTGTCAGTTCGAACCCTGAGCCCACCCGGGTTTTCATCCCACTGTGTGTTACGCCAGAGAGTTCTACTTTTGTGGTGGCACAATGATTGTCAAGTGGCAGTCGGGCAAACTCTGAAGCCAGGGTAGGCCCTGTTAAGATAATATAGTCTAGCCAGAGTGAAGCATCAGGTCTCTTCAAATTTAAAGAGTACGAAAGCCTAAATAAAACAAAGTAGCCGTTCTAAAAAACTAAAACCAAAACAAAAATAACAACCCTAAAGGAATCATAGAATTACAATTAAATTGAAAAAAAAAAGGGAAATAAAAGAAAAACATCTATACTAATTAATAAATAAAACTTCCCTAATGCCACGTGTCCTGTTTTTACTCCATCCCTCCTCTCAAATTCCCGCCTCCCACACAAGTTTTTTACAAACCGGGTTCTTGTCATTTATTAACCTGCACCACAATATTGGCGATAAACGCTAAATCATTATTCCCCCTTTCCTAACGATTAAGGTCCCTCAAAGATCAATAACCAAAATCAATATTTCTTCTCTTCTATCCTTTAATCTTTATCAACCCTTCTTATCATCATCATCATCATCATCATCATCATCATCCATGTCTCATCGATCTGCTGACCGAATCTTTATTCCGATCAGAAACCAATTTCCTATACCTTGCTCCGGCGATTCGGCTACTTAGGTATATGATTTCTTCTTAATTGTTTCTTTCTATGTGTTTTACGTACTATTAGATGTCTATAGTTTCATTATTTCACTATGGGTCATACTTGATTTTGGTTTTAATATTTCAATTTGTCTGGTGATTTTCGTTGTTTCAATCCAGCTGTTAGGGATTTTGTTTTTTGTTTGGATTAGGGCTTTAATAATTGTTGGTTTGTTACGGGTTTGGTTTTCATTATTTTGCCTTTTTTTTTACCGATTGATGTGTTGTAATTTAGGTTTATTTTATTAATTAGGAAATGCATATTTTCTACTATGACAAAATTGCATCTCATATAGGTCATTACATGAACGCATGTTGAAATTTATAGATATTCTACTTTGGTAATATTGTGGATGAGTTTTATATTAAGGTTAGGATGAGTGATGTTGTTGAAACTGAGAGTTTGTGTGATGGATTTATGGATAGGAGATATATTTTTTTAACCTCTGCATCTGTTTAATAGATTATGAGATTTTGACCACGCACAATTTTTGTTCAATTCTATTGGTTGATTGGGATTTGATTATGTTATTCATTATTAGGTTAAGCGATAAGATTTGAAGTTTATTCTATGAAAATTACATTATCTTTAAATACCTGCGTATTAATAACTCAGATGTTTAAAGGTCAAGTTTTCTTTCCAATATTGCCTTGTGCTTTTAGTATCATTTTTCATTTATTTTTCATAGATCTAATTTACCATCATTATTGTTCTAAATATTTGTAGGTTGGCAAAGTTTTTTATGTATGTAGAAAGTTCATCTGTGAAGGAAGTTCAAAAGCTGGTGTTTGATCCCCAGTAAGACATCTGAAATCTTTTTTTATTTTGTTTGATGCTTAGTTTTTTAGGTTATACTTTTAGACTTTTAGTGATCTGTCATGCTTCTAAACACATTTTGTTTAATAGTCAATCAGAAATGACCACTTTAGCTTTACAGTTTAATTAGTGCATATCCAAGCATGCTTCTGCTTAAGCATGGAATCCTAAATCAGGTCCCACAACTTGAATCTGCTGAGCATGACACTGTAAGCTTCTTACGCTTATATGTTTTTATATTAGGTCATTGATATATCCCGGTTTTTGTTTCTTTTTTTTAATTTAAAAATAATAGAGTTTTGATTATTACTTTATTATATCTTAATAATAATAATAATAATAATAATAATAATAATTAACATTTACCAAAAATCTTATCATAAATGTAAGAAACAATCACGGAAAGGTTACATCTTTGCTTATTGGCTTTCATGTATAACTAGAATTACTATAACATGCGCAGTTTATATTTTACCATAATATATGCAGTTGACTAATTACCATTTTTAAACAAATCTCAATTTTTTTAATTTTAAACTATTTATTTTGGGATTGATTTGCTCTCTTCATCATTTATTTAACCATTTTGAGCACCCCGTCACAATTAAACTTCTTTATATTATCTCTAACTATAATCTCTATTTCCGTATACCATCTCCAATGTCAGGTGGAGGTGGATCCGATCACAAGACAAGATTATCAGTCTGTTTTGGATGGCATAAAAAGCTTGGTTATACTACAAAATGGATGTGCATTATCTGTTTAATTAGGAGAGAACTAACTACAAGTAGTTTAAACGCTGCCTCGAAGATGAGCTTTAGAAATAAAATGTTGCGGAGCATGCTGAACATTCATCTGCTGAAGTTTAAGAATTACATTCAATTTAATAGCAATGTTACCAATACAACTCCTGATGTTAAACTTGTAAGCTAGCTAATGGGTATGCTACTTTTTTGTCATATTGGTAGAGAGAGATTGTTGGTTTTGTAATTTCTACTAATGTTATTATCTTATTTTTCTATCAAACATTAATTTAATATGTATTTTGCTGTTATATTAATCCATCAAGATTAGTTGATTTTGTGTTCAATTCCGCAACATACAGCATATCAAAAATTAAATGTTCTATATGTTAACCAACAGTTAATGCTTAGGTTTGGTTTTTTTGTTAATTCGGTTTTGGTTAGGTTTTCTGCTCACCGAGTGACAGAGAAAGTAATTTTTTTCAACCCATGTTGGACACACAAATCTTTGACTTTATAAAATTAATTTTTTTTCAATCCGTGTTATACATGGGTACCTAACCTAGTTAAAGAATATAGAAAGGAAAAAAAACAAAACAAAAATAAACTTACAAAACCTACAAAACAAGACAAGAAGGGGGCTTAGAGATTTGGAATCAGTATATATGAAACGCTATAAAAAGATATTAGTAAGCTTGGCTTGCTTGCGGGTTGTTTTTTAGGAATTAAGTAACAATTTTATTAAACAATGTTAGCAAAATAAATAAAGATACTCTCTTTATGCATTTGAAAAATCGTAGTACACATACCATATACAAATCTAAATAAAAATAACACGAAATACAACATATATACCCTGCATGCTTCTTTAGACTTGACTCCCTTTGCTATCTTCATTCCTAAATGTCCATTGAACCTACCGGTGTCGAACATCACCTTCCAGCAACAATGTTGCCTCAAACAGTCCAGTATTATCCGCGTTGGTGCAACCCCATTATTCTACCAACGGCTATTCCAAACTCCCTTTGCCACCTTTTACTCCCCCCCCCCCCCCCCCGGCTATTTTTTTTTGTTTATCCTACGACTACACATGCACGCGCATGAACTTTTAAGCCTTGTCATATTGTTGATCTTGCTCACCTCGCTAAACAATTTGATTTTGTGTTGTTTTCATAAGAGGGCCCACAAAGGTTAACTCTATCTCCATATTTATGCAATGGTTATTAGCTATGAATGAGAAAATGACATTCTTACAAACCAATGGCAGTTGACTTCTTGTTTCTCGTCCCACATCCTTTAATGTTATGGGAATTGGGATTTGTTCTATATATCACCTCAATGGCACAATTGAGCGATTTAGAGCATTCTCATCTAGTTTCCTAAATGTTTGTGAGGGGAGTTTGTAAATTATAGGGTGGGGTTTTGAGTGGTTGTGAATGTAAATTATAGGGTGGAGAGAGAAAATGTAGTGATTTTTTGTAAATTTAGGGAAAATGTAGTGATTTTTGGTAAATTACAGAGAGGAGAGAGAAAACTGTAATGATTAAAGTATAAAAAAAATTATTATTTAATTAAACAGAAGAGAGAAATGTAGTGTTTTTTAGTGTAATTATAAAGATATGGATAGAGAACCGGATGACAATGCTCTTACTCACACATTGCCAACGCCTCCACAATGAACGCCCGACACGTGTCCGTTCAGGTAGAAAGGGAATAACTTGATAATGACAACTCCACCAATCACCTTCCCTTCCCCTTCGGCTATAAATACGAAGACCATCTCTTCAAGGTATCCATTCACTCTCTCAAGCCTTAAGCAAGTACATACTGTGTCATACTTTATTCCGATCAAAGTACGATACTTATTCTCACGGCGGAGGGTGGTTACGAGAAGACCCCCCACTCTGTCCTTCCCGTAACGAGACTCAACGGTGTTCTGTTTTGCAGTCATTAGCTTGGATCTGTTCTCATTACTTTAGTATACCCACATCTGGGAGAAATACCCAATCGGACTATCCAGTTCGGTCTAGTGTTTCTTCATTGGCGCCTTCCGGTTTTAGCTAGATACACGGTTTTTTTACGGTTTTTTTTATTCACAGCAATCTGAAGATGAGCCAGAACCAACAGTTATTTGCTGTTCCGGCAAGGCCCGGTCGTACTGAAATTCTGGACGAATCAGTCCACGAAGGACAGGTGTCGGAGGAACCTTGCCGGAGCACCAGAACTCCAGTCTTCGAGAATAGGACCGGAGAAGTTCCAAGGTTTGAAGACGTTGCACCTCGTAGAAACGCTAGAACTCCGGTCCGGGAAGACCGAGCCGGAGAATTCTCGAGGCACAAAGTCATTAAGATCCAACGGACCACTCAAACCCCGGCTCTGGAAGACGGAATCGGAGAGTTTCCCAGATTTGACGGGGACGAAACGAGAACTTACCAGGCCAGATCTGGTAAAAGTATTCTCACCCCAGAAGAGTGGTACCAACAAGAGAAGCATCGGCTAAAAGAAGAGTACGAGCGAAGAGTGAGGCGTGATCAGGTCCAATCCAGGACGCTGACGTACGACTCGCCATCTCCGTCTCCACCCCCAGTACAACGCACTCAGGATCTAGAGTTGGAAGACAACTCCCGGTCAGCTGGTCGTTCACTGGCTAAGAGCCGTGAAAGAAGTTATCACACCCAGCGTACCTATCCCACAGAACCCCACGGGATACTCGACAGAAAGAAACATTTCCGGAGGAAGATTACGCGAGTGATGGTAGTTGGGACTATGGTAGGGAAACCTCCAGCCGTCCTAAGCCGTTAGTCAAGCAGGCTGAGTACTTTAGTGACGCGGAAGAAGACTTCACCAAACCATACTGCCCCGCTGCATTCGCGGAAAAATCAAAATTCATTCCGCGGATAGAAACCGCCCCCTTCCCGACTAACATCAAGATCCCAAGCAATCTGGGAAAATATAATGGGATGACTGATCCAAGGGATCACCTGTTGAACTTTACAGCGGTTAGGGGAGTAAGCGGATGGACCCTGCCCTATTGGTGTCATATGTTCGCGTTGACACTAATAGAAGCAGCCAGAGAATGGTTTGAGAAACTTCCAGACGGTCAAATTAGCAGCTTGGATGACCTAGTAGCAAAATTCTCGCAGCATTTCAATCAGCAACGTAAACATACCAGAGATGCGTCGGAAATCCTGAGTGTCATCCGACGAGATAATGAGTTAGTGGAAAACTTTATCACCAGGTTCAACAATGAGAGCTTGAACATTGGTGGAATTAGCGAAGACATGCTGCGGGGAGCGTTCCGAGTGAATGCAAGAAGCCCCGAGATGGTTAGATGCTTAACAGGCCGGGATGGCATGCCCCAGACTTGGGACGCCATCATGTCCGCGGCTAAGGTCTTCACAGCCACAGAAAAGTTGCTAGGGCGAGAGGCACCCAAACAGCAAACAAGAACTGAACCGCGGAACACTCAGTCGAAAAAAGAAGATAAGGGTTCAATATGGTCAAGGATACAACCCCCGGAAAGCTCTTCCAAACAGTTTGATGATAGGTCACTGATCGGGCAGAAACAAAAGGACAGAGCAGCGGGCAAATCCGACCGACAACATTGGACACCCTTAAAGAAGACTCCGTCCGAAATCTTAACAACAGAAAATATCGAATTCAGGAAACCTCAACCGCTGGTCAAACGAGTAAACCTGAATCCGAAAAAGCATTGCATGTTCCACGAGGACATCAGACATGATACGAATGAGTGCATAAGTTTGAAAAATGAGATCGAGTCCGCCATCAAATCTGGAAAACTTGATCATCTGCTTAAAAACGTGCGACAAGGTCCGCGGAAGAACGCAGCCCCTGCAGACAAGGGCCCCCCGCAAAAACAAATCAAAGATCTGAACGTACACATGATCCAAGGGGGACCCCCTCGGAAGTTCAAACGAAGCGAAGCAGATGAAGATAAGTGGAAAAGTGAACCCGTAGTTTTTCCAAGGGTGAAAGGAGGACCATGCATGAAGCAGCCTCTAATCGTCATGGCCTTGTTCGGTCACTATCAGTCTCAGTACGTCTTCTTCAATACTGGAAGTACATCTGACATAATGTACGAGCAATGTTTCGAACAGCTAGATGAAGAAGACAAGGCAAAGTTGTAACCTGTGCATGCCCTAGTTTCCGGATTTGGGTACGAGGTTATGCACCCCAAGGGGGTCATAACATTTCTAGTCACACTGAGTGACGGGATCCACTCGAGGACCAAGGACGTCGAATTTCTCGTCCTACCCGCAAGATCCAAACATGACATAATCCTGGGGCGGGAAGCAATTGGTGACTTCAATGCTAATCCTTCCACAGCACACGGCGCAGTGGGTGTTCCCACACGAACAGGGGTAGCAATCATCCGAGTCAACAAACATTGTTACGCAACAGAGGGATCGAAGCCTGCGAAGATACCCAAGAAAGCACTGCGGATTGAACCTGAGAAATGTGTTGTCAACCCAGAAAACCGGAACAAACTGTCACAATTGGGGAAACTATCTTAGAAATAGTACGTGTCTTTCTGAAGCAATTGCTGGTCAAAAACACAGATATCTTTACCTGGAAGCCTTCAGATATGACTGGCGTTTCGCGGGATATCTCAGAACATTGGCTGCGGGTCAACCCGGCATATACACCGATCGTTCAGAAAAAAAAAGGAAGATCGGTCCCGAACAAACAAAAGCCATGAATGAGCATTTGCAGGATTTGTTGCATGCGGGGATTATCCGCGAAATTCAGTACCAAACTTGGGTTGCAAACCCTTCCTAAAAGCAACGGTTCATGGCGGATGTGCATTGACTTTAAGGACTTGAACAAGGCCTGTCCCAAAGACTGTTACCCGCTTCCAGAGATTGACCTCAAAGTAGATGCAGTGGCACCCTTCAAATTCAAGTGTTTTCTAGATGCTTACAAGGGTTACCACCAGATACATATGGCGGCCCGCGACGAAGACAAAACTGCTTTCCGAACCGACCAGGGCACATTCTGCTACAAGATGATGCCATTCGGACTAAAAAACACGGGAGTCACGTATCAGCGTTTGATGGACAACACCTTCCGGGGTCAGATCAGGAAAAACCTGGAGGCACACATGGATGATCTTGTCACCAAGAGTGTGGAGGAAGATCAAATGCTTCGAGACATTGAAGACGTCTTCTCCACACTCAGAAAGATAAACATGAAACTCAACCCTTCGAAATGCTCTTTCGGCATGGAGGAAGGAAAGTTTCTGGGTGTAATCATCACCGGGAGGGTTTCAAAGCAAACCCGGAGAAGGTACAAGCCATCGCCCGAATGCCCTCCCCGTCTTCATTGAAAGAGGTCCAAATGTTGAATGGAAGATTGGTGGCCCTAAACAGAATCCTGGCAAATCATGCGGCTAAATCTTACCCGTTCATATCAACGTTACGAAATTGTCTGAAAAAGGCACATTTTAAATGGACACCGGAAGCAGAGGCAGCATTCCTAGAGGTGAAAAAATGCCTTATGGAACTCCCAACATTAACTGCACCCCGAGAAGGAGAGCCTATCATATTGTATCTATCCGCTTCGGATATTGCAATTGGGGCAGTTCTCCTGACAGATCGTAAAACCATTTAAACGCCGATATTACGTCAGCAGAACACTGGCGAATGCTGAAACCCGGTATTCGATGCTTGAAAAGCTGGTGCTAACGTTGGTTTACACGGCGCGGAGGTTAAAAAGGTACTTCCAGGGCCACCCAATACAAGCTTTGACAGATTACAAGCTGAAGAGCGTGTTGGCCAAACCTGAATTGTCCAGGAGATTAGCCAAATGGGCAATCGAGCTAGGTGAGCATTCCATCGAGTACAAACCTAAACCCGCGGTCAAAGGCCAAGTCTTGGCAGACTTCTTCACAGAGGTACCTACGAGCAAAGTCCAAGAATGCTTGTTCGAACAGCAACCCCCGGTCCCCTCCGATGAAAGTCGGCAATGGACTCTGTTTATAGACGGAGCATCAAGCGAAGAGGGATCAGGTGAGGGTCCGAAATTAATTAACCTAGACGGCCAAGAGTTCACTTATGCCATCAAGCTAAACTTCAAGAGCACAAACAATGAAGCTGAGTATGAGGCATTCTTGGCCGGGTTGCGAATTGCAAAGAAGCTGGGCGTGAAATTTCTAGAAGCCCGGGTCGACTCTATGCTTATTACAGGACAGGTCTCAGGGACTTACGAGGCAAAGAATGATGTCATGGCCTCGTATCTGTCCCAAGCCAAGGACCTTATGCAACAATTCACTTCATGTAAAGTGGTGCACATCAAAAGAAGCGAGAATCGACTTGCGGATGCCTTCAGCAAACTGGCATCCACCAGCTTCGAACACATGGGCAGAGACGTCAGAATTGAAGTTCTGGACGCTCCATCCGTTCCTCAACATCAAGATTTGGTCATCCAAGCCGGAACAACATCCTGGATGGAACCAATCCGGACTTACCTGTCCTCCGGCATCCTCCCGAAAGATAAGATAGAGGCCCGAAAGATCCGCCACAAAGCACTATGCTACCAAGTTCATGATGGAATCCTTTTCCGAAAATCTTTCCTTGGTCCGCTACTCAGGTGTGTAGACGCCGAAGATGCCAATTATGTAATCAAAGAAATCCACGAAGGCATCTGCGGATTGCACGCCGGGCCAAGGATGGTAGTGGCAAAAATTATGAACGCGGGGTACTACTGGCCAGGCATGCATATGGACGCACTCAAAGTGATCCAAAAATGCGATGCCTGTCAAAGACATGCACCACGAACATTGCGACCCCAGAACAAACTCATCCCAGTCACTGTAGCATGGCCTTTCCAAAAGTGGGCCATAGACATCATGGGACCATTCCCCGAAGCTCCAGGACGAGTAAAGTTCTTATTAATCGCTATAGATTACTTCACAAAGTGGGTGGAGGCCAAGCCGTTGGCCAGTATAACAGCAACGAATATGAAGAAATTCCTGTGGGAATACATCATTTGCCGGTTCGGCCTCCCCCAGACATTGATTAGCGACAACGGTACTCAGTTCGCTGACAAACACCTCCAGGAGTGGTTATCCGAGTTACAAATCAAACAGGTGTTCATATCGGTTGCCCACCCCCAAGCTAATGGGCAGGTGGAGCGAGCCAATAGCAGCATCAAAGAAGGCATCAAAGCCAGACTGGGAACCAAAAGAACAGGATGGGTCGATGAGTTGCCTCATGTACTATGGGCGCATCGCACCAGTAAAAAAACCAGCAACTTGGAAACACCGTTCAGCTTGACATATGGCACGGAAGCAATGATTCCTGCCGAAATTGGCCTCCCATCCGCAAGAATCCTCTTAATAGAGGACAACGAAAGAGAACTCAGGATAAACTTAGACCTCTTAGAGGAAAGGCGTGAGCTGGCAGCTATACGTGAAAGTAAACACAAGAGCCAGCTCCAGAAATAATATGACGCGCGGGTCAAAATTTGCGCATTCCACAAAGGAGATTACGTCTTCCGGAATAATGAGGCATCAAATGCCGAGTTACCCGAAAAATTAGCTCCCACATGGGAAGGTCCCTACGAAGTGGACGAAATTCTGGGGAAGGGTGCCTACAAGCTTAAAAAGTTAGATGGGGCGCCCATTCCAAGAACTTGGAACGTTGCACAATTGCGAAGGTGCAACATCTAAACTACGCAATCTTTTCTTAGGCCTGCGTGCCTATACATTGGCCTGTGTGCCTTGTTTATTTCGGTCTGCGTACCAAATTTGGTTTCTCTCGAACTAACAATTAATGCAAACACGGTTATGCATAGTTACCGATTTTCAAACTCTTAATATGGTTATTCCTGTACGGATAAGCCTGCGTGTGGGCAGTGGTCCTCGTCCGGAATCGGTCTTGGAGCCGGGTCAACTTGATCTTCTTAAGGGGAGGGCCTTCCCCTTCAGTTTTGGATGCCTCCCCACTGACAGGATCATCGGCATTCCTAGGCGCCTCTCCACCGGAGGGATCATCGGCAGTTCTGGAAGTCCCCTGGTCAACAGGATCCTAATCCACATCAGCCTCCCCGCCAACGGGATCATCGGCATCAGAATCCTTGTTCAGGCCAGATACACCGGCCATATCCGCCCTCTTCTTGCGGCGGATCATATCTGCAATAGCACGCAACACGCCAGCATGAAAACTCTTCGGGGTACCGGACGGGGAATCCTCACTAGCTGAATCTTCACTGGAAGATTCATCGCTAGAAGAGAGAACTATCGTCCCGTCCGGATGCATAACGGTAAGAGGTTTAGGGTTCAGAATGTACACACCTTGAGCCACGACGAACTCATTGACCACAGGCTCGGTACGACCGCGGGTCGGGAAAAGGAAGTTTTCTCGGGTCTGCTCAAGAACGGGCTTCTGGTACATCTCCAGCATCTTCTGGTACATGTTCCCCACAACAGTGGGGATGAGAACTTAAAACAGCGAGCTCTTTCCTGAAATAAAGGCGGAAGAAAGATATGACATAATAAAGTACAAACACCGGAAATGAACATGAATCTGAAAACTTGTTGTCATCATCTCGAGAGAAATAAGGGTGCTCATCCAGATACGGCCACTGGCGGCTCATCCCCACCTGCACCAGAGCTGACTCCGGAATGAGACCCATAGGAGTTGGGGTCCGTGTAAGCTTCGCATACCACTCTTCACCTTCCGTGGCAGCAACCGGAAGGTGAGAAAATTGGTAAGTGAACGACGGGTCATAACCAGTGGGATAACATCGGCGTTAACCCACAAAAATTTATTCTTCAACTCGTGGGCGCTTCGCGGAGGCTCAGTACCTATTGCTTTCCGCTGCACCTGGAAGCTGAACCAACTTCCTCGGGTCTGAATCTTGTATATCGCAAGAAAGCGATCTACAGTAGGCTCCACCTCAAGAGCCCCACAGCAGAACCCAAAATGACGGAGCCTCATGACCCCGAACGGATGCAACCGGGAGATATGAATTCCGGTGACATCCAAGAAGTCACCAAAGAACTTGGTGATAGGCAACCGGAAATTGCCTGTGGCGAAAGACTCACCATACAGAGCAATCTTTCCGGTCGGCGGCTGATCTGCCGTAGATCCCGGAGAGGGAAGCTTCAGCTCCCACTCCGGCGCCAACCCATAAAGGTTGACGATATCTTGGAAGTCAGATGCCTTCCAGTTGATGCAGATGCTCTTAACGAGCCCCTTCGACGAATCCTTTTTGCCTTCCTTCTTGGTACCCTTCTTACCGCCGGCCATGATTGATCGGAAAACTTGAAGAAAATGAAGGAAGAAGAGGATTGAAAGAAAATTTTTGCAAGTAAATTGGAAACTGAAGCGACCTCCCCAATATATACATATTGCAATTAATGCGAGGAGAGAGGGATCCAGCTCATACGTCAAAACCACCCAACCAGAAGACGACACGTTAGGCGGGAACTGACAACAAAACAATTTTGAATCAAACGCCTAAAAGCTCGTGCACCAACCTCGAGCACCACTCCTGACAAGACTCAGACAGGGGACGTCACATCACAGACACTTAAATAGGACCCCAGTTCGGCAACAGGAATACTAAAGGACTACTAGTTGCAACCCGCGACAAAAGACAGAAGTCCATAATTCCACCCGCGACATCGACTCACTGAAGCAACAATGGACTGGGGGACTTATAGAGGGAGGGTAGCAAAGCTACCCACGGACCCCTTATCCAACCCGCGGATCGTCAAAGACGTCCGCATCACACGGATCCATCAACCAACCCGCGGATCGCCAAAAGACATCCGTGCAAGGAATAAGTGGACTTGTGAAACCATCCACAATCCAAGACACTTAGTGGAACTCCGTCATAACCCGCGGACGGTCACGCAAGCGCCCGCGGACGGTCACGCAAGCGTCCGCGGAAGGAATCCACAAACAAACTCAAGGGACTCATCACACGTATGATCCCCCACGTGATATGGAAGAGCAGTTGTAACAAACTACTTCTAGAAGATTCCCTCAAAACCTCATGAGAGCGACATCGACCAATGGAAAGAGGACACCTGGACACGTAATGGCCACCCCACGACGGGCACAAATAATGGCTACGCCATAAACGGTTCCAGGCTGTCACATCCAATAAACGTCTGACACGTGTCCGTTCAGGTAGAAAGGGAATAACTTGATAGTGACAACTCCACCAATCACCTTCCCGTAACGAGACTCAACGGTGTTCTGTTTTGCAGGCATTCATTACTTCAGTATACCCACATCTGGGAGAAATACCCGATCAGACTATCCAGTTCGGTCTAGTGTTTCTTCAGTTGTATATATTCATCAGGATTCTGAATTTTTTAAATCTTTTCTCTACATTATTTTTTTTAGGTACCAAAAGATACTATGAATAACCATGGCGGATGCAACCTACTAGTAATTATATGTTTAAACTCAAGGACGTGACTACGTGAGGCAATGGACATTATATAAAATTTAAAGTGACTCATTATGTAAATATATGTATAAAGTCATTTTGTTTATGCTAAATGGTTTATGTAAATTTTTATTCTGTATTTTGTATTGCAAGCTATTGAAAAATTATCTTTAGATTAATATTGTTCTATTTGACCCAAGCCGCTTTTACCGACACACTTTTTGTCCCGTAACAAAAAATTTTGGATCCGTCACATGAATGTAGATATATAGATATGTATAATCATTTTAGATACTAATCACCATCAGAAAAAATTACATGGTTTAATTATTAAAGTTGTAATATTCCATCATAACTTGGTATAGTTATGATGTAAATTCCATCATAACTATACCAAGTTATATTATACATTTCTTTTAGTTGTTTAACAGGAAAAGATCAGTCTTTAATTTGATTTGAAATCTTATCAACTAAACACTGATCCTTGAAATCTTGAACAAATATCACAAATTACTTGCTGAAGCCTGTCAATTTCAGCCTGAGCATGACCTCTTTCTTCAGCTTCCAAAGAAGTTAATTTTCGTGTTCTTTTAGATATCTTCTTCTGAACAGATTTTATCTGCATTTTAACAAACAAAACATGTTTTGTTGGTTGTCAGTAATTTTGTAAAAATGTGAGGATGCTATTTTGGGATGATCCGGACCTTTCTGCATGGCCACCGTGACAATCCATGTTTACGACAAATTTTCTTTATGGCAGTTGGGCTGACTTGTAAGATGTATCTTCTTCCCAGCTACTTCAATGGGAAGATGAAAGTATCTAACAAAATCTCGTACGGTAAGTTTTCGCGTTCGGTCCCTCTGCCCAAAAACATCATAAAATTTAATAAATATAAATTCATATAAATTGCAATTTTGATTTTGATAATTTTATCTATGATCTAGTACCTGATAATATTCTATACTGTATACTGTATATATAATATATTTATACTTAATTTTAGTACTTATGGACAATTATTCACGTAATAGGGATATGTACATTCATTGTGAAGAAATCAAGTGGAAATCAAGTGTAAATCATGTATAAATCTATGATCGGTGATTATGTGAGTGGGGTAATCTATGACAACAAAAATAAAAGTTAAAGCGTGCCACAATAAATTGTCAGAATAGGCTTATAGGTTATAGTTTGAGTTATTATCGCCCAATAGGTTATTGTTTGAGTTATTAATATCCAATTTGCCTATAAATATTTGTAAGTTTAAAAGAAAAGGATTTATTTAAGATGATGAACCTGGATCGAAAGGGTAGTCTTCTTAACAGATCTTGCTGATCTACTGCTCTCTCCATTTGGTAAATGGCTCATGCGATGATCACCTATTTAAAGAAACCATGTTCATAAGTGAATAATATTTGCATCTCAATTCTCAAATATGTGTTTAAAGCATATTGTTCATGACCTTGAAAATGTAACACCAAATTTCTTGTAAATAGTGAATCTTGAAAATATGTTTAACATAAGCCAGCCATGTATGAACCCTGAAACTCTTTAAAATTATGAATCTTGAATATGAGCAAACCACCATATATATATAGCAACATAATTGTATTGTTACTGAATACTTCATCTTCACCAAATGCTATTTCAACCGGAAATTAAATAAGTCAAGTCCGGCGTATTTTGTTTTCTCATGTTAAAGGTTCAAACTAATACTAAAACCCTTCCTACCTAATATATAACTTTAGTCAAATTTTAAGCACAAGTTTTAAACATGCCTTTTAAGCTCTCTTATTTAATCACTAGCTAGCAAGAAGAAGGAACATGAGCAAAGCTGCATAAGAATATAAATTTAAACGTTAAAAAAAAATAAACTTGTTTGTAAATGTACATACATTATGTTTTACCTTTAAGCGACTTTCATGCGTCACTCACGGTAGAACGAAGAGCTTAAAATTAGACCAACAATTGGAAGGGTGAGTTGATTGAATAAAAGAAAGAATTAATGAAGACCAACAAGAGGGGGGGGGGAGTTGATAACACACGCCTAGCGAGTGTAGTGTGTCAAGAATTTGAAGAATGATTGATTTATGTTGTTTATAACGGGTGACACACACATTGCTTTATCTGACCTGTAGATACTATTGGGCATGTTTAATAAAGCATTGTGTGTGTCACACATTATAAACAACATAAATTAATCAGTCTCCAAATTCCTGACACATTACACCCGCTAGGTGCGTGGTTATCAACTCACCCCCTGTTAGTCGTCATCAATTCTTTCTTTTATTCAATCAACTCACCCCTCCAATTGTTGGTCTAATTTTAAGCTCTTCGTTCTACCGTGAGTGACACATGAGAGTAGCTTAAAGGTAAAAAATATTGTGCTTACGTTTACAAACAAGTTTTATTTTTATGTTTATTTATTTTTTTTTTTAACGTTTAAATTTATATTCTTATGTAGCTTTGCTCATGTTCCTTCTTCTTGCTAGCTAGCGATGAAATGAGATGAGAGCTTAAAAGGTATGTTTAAAACTTGTGCTTAAAATTTGACTAAAAAAGTTATATGTTAGGTAGGAATGGTTTTAGTATTAGTTTGAACCTTTAATATGAAAAAAGAAAATTACTAAAGAAAGAAAATACGCAGGTCTTAACTTATTTCCCTGTTGAAATAACATTTGGTGAAGATGAAGTATATAACAAGTTATGTTGCTAATATCAGAAAATTTTTATTTTCATCTCTCAACACTTTTGAAATCTTCTAAATTTATAGATCTTGAAGATTTAGTTAATTGAGGCATGGGCATGCCATGCATGGTTGAACTTTTTTGTATTAATAGAGGTAGTTTAGAAACGATTAAGATAGCAGTTCTAAATGTATTATTGGAACTTCTTGTAATTTTATTAAGTTCACTACCCTTATAAGCGTACGCTTGGGTGGTAAATGAAAAATCTCTGTTGAGTTCGCTTGTCACCCAAGTGTTCGCTTATACTTGTAGCGTACCGCCTAGAAGTACAAAAGTTTCCTAAAATGATAATAAGCACCGGTCTTGTTTCTAAGCAATCTTATAAAAATCATGCATAGCTAGCTTATATTATCAAGCCCTAAAATCATTGATCTTGATTGTTTAGAAAAAGAGATTGAACCTGAATCTTCGCGAACATGATCATCGGTAACCACCTTACCATCCTCCCAATCCAACCCAACACATATAGCTTCATAAAATGAAGAAAGTGGATCTTGAAGCATTTTGTAAGCTTTATGTTTTCGCTCCATGCAATATTCAACAAGAAACGGTTTCACTCTTCTTATACTCTCCTTGCAAAAACTTTATCACAAAACAAACAATTAATATATCAAACTCTAATACAAAAAAATAGTATAAAACTTTTGTTCTAATAAATAAAGCTTACTCAAACATCTTATACTCATGGCTTTGATTCTTCGTTCGATCGGCATTATATTTATCAAGAACAGCATGACAAATGACACCAAGTCTTCCATGAATCTCAAGCTTGGTAATCTCAACACCTATCAGAAAAACCCAAAAGTTAAACACACTTATAAATTAAAAAACAGCATTATTTGAAAAATAAAATTTGATTATAATAATACCATTGATGTTATTAAACAAGAAACGCACCATTAGTATGTGTGATTTCTCTTAATACTTGACAACAACTGCAAGTATATGGAGGCACTTTCAAAGGCCAAAGTTTAATCGGTTTTCCAAACTCGCTCGGTTTATCATTGGTTTGAAAACCAAAACCCTCTTCAATAATTGGATTATTGGGATGATGAATGAATTTGGAGGCTTCTTCCACCGGTGGTTGATCATGAATCGGAAAGTTGTTGTTGTCATCGTTCATAAGGAAGTGTTCGAGTGCTTGGAGAGAGGGGACTAATGGTTCTACGGCGTAAGGGAGAATTGCGTGGGTTTCGGCCATGGCGGCAAAGGGGTTAAGACGGTGGGAAGGAGAAGGATATAAGGGGAAAGAAGGCGTGGTGATTTGAGAGCGCACAATCAAATGGAAAGGCGCGAAAGGAGTGGCGGTTAAATACCGTTATTATTTGATGTTTCTTATTTATATCATTATATATGATACAAAATCATTGTTATTATAAACAACACACAAATGAATGAATTCCAATGCCGGAGTGGCGGTTAAATACCGGGGATTTGATGTTTGTTATTATTATTATTATTATTATTATTATTATTAGGCGGTGGTGATGGTGGTGTATGAATTTCTTGTCTGTTCTTGTATCTTTAAATTCAAAATTATATAAAAGCACACTCTATTTACTTTCTCGTTTTCAATTAAATAATATTTTTATACCTTGATCATTACATTTTCTCTCTCATTCATCCACAATCACTTTCAAAATATATTAAAAAATTTATAGGGTGGTACAAGAACTTTTCAAATATACAGAAAAATCATTGTTTGTCTCTCTACTCCGCTCACAACACCCTAACCACTCTTTGTATTGTAAAAACCTCACTCACTAAATTTGATGGACGGATTATGAATGCTCTTACGCTTCATGTCTTGGGCTATGTGTAATGTTAATTTGAAAGGGGCTTGACCATACTTAGGGGGTGTTTGGGATTCCTTATTTTCATCAACTTATAACTTATAAACTTTTTGAAAAGTTAATAAGGTGTATAAGGTGTTTGGCAAACCATACGGCCTTATGGATTTTAACTTATGGAGAAGGAAAATAAAGGGGTTTTGAAAAATTAGGAATTTGTAACTTATTAACTTAATGGGTTTGATTTACCTATTACACCCCTCTAACCCTCAAACCCATTACACTCCTTTTAAAAAATAGTGTCCTTTTTAGTCATTTTGGCTTTCCCTAACACATAAGCTAATCCAAACATTTTTTTCAAAACTTCTTTTAAAATATTCATAAGTTAATAAGTCCTTTTAACAAAAAGTCATTTTTCTCTTAAATAAGCAATCCCAAACACACCCTTACATGGAGAGAGGCGATCAATCTCACCTATGACACACTTGAATATCCGTAAGACCGTAGCCATCTTTGACAAATGGGCTTGACAATAATTATTGTGTTTTTTTAACGGCCAACAAACATCTAATGCCTAGGTACTCCGTACAGGGTGACACAATGGTTAAAGGCCACCGCCAGCTGGCCAACCCAGCCATACGGAGACCCACCAGCTGGCGGTGTGGCCTTAGGCGCCTCCAAGTTATCTCTAGTTCCGGAGAAAACCTACCTGCCCGAAGGCCCACATGTGGCAAAACACGAATGCCTTCAGGATCGAACTGGAGATCACAAAAATCCCAGTCTTCCTTCATTGAGCCATCCATTTCCTTCATTGAGCCATCCATGTCCCCCCCCCCCCCCCCCCCGCACGGTATTGTAAGTGAGAATTGAACTTGGGTCTCCATTAAGGAACCCAAACTCCCTACCACCACACCACATTAGAAAGGGGACCATAATTATTGTGTAATTATTATTTTTAATTTTATGTTTTTATATAGAGTAATAACGAAGTTTTGAAAATTGTTTAAATCAGGTCACTTATAAAATATTTTGTTCCAATTAAGTCATTAAAGTTTTATTTCTGTTCTAATCTCATATATTTTACCTGGATATCAGGTTATGTAGGTTTTTTTATTTTTAGACATTTGACATTGCAAAATATTTTTTAAAAAAATGGAAAAATCAGTAAAATTTGAAAAAAATAAATTTTAAAATTGCAAAAAGAATACGGAATATTGCAACAAAAAAATAATAAAATAAAAAGAAAGAAAGAAAGTAGTAAGAAATCACCTTTTTCTAAGTTACGAATTTTTTATAAGAAACCATAATTTTTTTAAACAATTTTCAAAAAGATAGTTAAGTGATATTAAAATATTTAATAATAGAATTATTATTTGCTTCCATACAAAAAAAATGAACATATTAATTATGTTGTAAATTTTCATAATTTTTCAGATTTTATTTTGCAAATTTTCAGTTTTTTTTTTTTTGCAATTTATCGAAATTTTGATTTTTTTCTTCTCAATTGTTACTAATTTTTTCAATTTAAAAAAAAACTATTTTGCAATGTCAAACTGTTTAAAAAAACATACATAACCTGCTATCCAGGTAAAATATCTGAGATGGGAACACAAATGAAACTTTAGTAACCTGATTGGAACAAAATATTTATTGAGTAACCTGATTTGAACGATTTCAAAACTTGGTTACTATTCTATAGAGTACTTTTAGCTTACTTTAATTACTTTCATTGAAAAGTAATGTTGTAAAAGTAGGTTTACAAGACCGAGTATGCTACAAGGTATTTTGTCGAGGTAAGTTTCTTTAAGTCGGCCTAGTTATTAGGAATCGATTATCGGTGGTCAACTTCAACCAGAATCACATCTAGTCGATGAACTTGGACCAATTTTGACTTAAAAAATAAAACATAATTCATATTTATGTAATATTAAATAACAAATGTTCACCAATTTTGTTATAAATATTAGTAAACTTATGATATTTGACATATATATATATATATATTCAAAAATTAATTTTCTTTATATTTACCATGTCCGAGTACTTCCCGAGTACTTTCCGAGTACTTCGAATACACCCAACTCCCCAGTCAGCCGTCTAGGGTCCGTCTAACAACTTCTACAAGCTTGTATAAAAGAAATACTTCTATTTATATATGAAACGGTCCATTACATTAATTAAATTTTGAATCACAATGCTCTAAAACCTATTTTCACATGGTGAAGGGGTTTGATGATGGTGTGACCAAGTGTCATCTTGGATGGCTACTTGGTGGTTAAGCCTCATTACAGATGGCCTAACTTCGCTAATACCATAAATCAATTGATAAATTTGATTGAAGTGATAGTTTGCTACTCAGTTAACAACGTTCCATGTTCCATCACTACTAGAAAACTGCTCATTTTTCATTTAAAAAAATTACTATAAATTTTCTCGGATATGTGATTCTAACAAATTTACAACAAAAATAAAAACTAACCCTATTTTTGCTACAGCATTGCAACAAAATGGTGACACTACCATTTTTTTGTCGGAAAATTTGTTAGCATGAATGGCAATTCAAAGAGATTTTTTTGAGATAAACATTAACATGAACTCCTGGGTCTCCTGCAATTGCTTGTCTCCCATCCTTGAGCACTAGGCGATATCCTACACCTCTTATATAAGATCGATCTTCTAAGAGCTCAAATGGCAATTCAAATAGATTTTTTTGAGGAATTAGCATGCACTGTTGATTATCAAATCCAGTATGCACATATCATGATATCATGCACGTCTTGATCATGATGATATATCCGAAGTCTTATAAGAGATCATGTTTGAACAGGTTCATGATTAATAACATATCATGGTTCTTAATTAAGTCTCAACATTATCATCTTCTTTCTTATGAACAAATCTTCTATGTTCTCAACATTAGCATTTGTGATTGCTCCCTTTTTGTTCCGAAACCAACAAGATTATTTATCTTAAATAAATAAGCTTCTTAGTCAATTCAACCACGGCTCTCTTGTTATGCTCACATTTCTTTGTAATAAAACTTAAATCGGACTCAAATGGGTTCGGATTCAAACCAAAACACCGAATCATATCTTCCAAAATGTACGTATCTTTTTACACAAATTAGGTCATAAAACCAAGAATCAGGTAAAAGAACAATATAACATGAAAATGTATAAAACACTTAAAAACTATAAAATCAAGAAAATGGATAATATGTAACAGTAAAATAACAAGAAAAAGAAGATATAAGCAGCAGTTAGGTCAACTCCAAGGATCATCCCAGCCATTAGGGCCCCCACTCTTTACAAAACCCATAATCGCTTCAACCGCTTCAGCAACTCGGTTAGATAGAGAATGGTTTCCCCATTCTATCTCAACTTTCTCTGCACCCCCCATTGCTCTACACAGTCTGTAGTTACAATAATATACATGAGACAATTTCAATTTGTTTACTTATTAGTGGGTCGGATCAATTTCGGTTATTTATCTCTATTGGGTCACACGGCAAAGCCTAAATATAATGAACTTAAAGAAGTAAAAGATCATCGAAAGTGTAACTTTAATTCCTCTAAAGTCGCTCTACTTTCCTTAGGCATTCTAACCTTGTTAAACCACTTTATTAAAAAAAATAATAATAATAAAGTTAAGCGAGACAAATGAAACATACATGTTTTTTTGTACGGTGAATTTCTGTCATCGGGCAGACTTGAACCCAAGACCTCACAATCCCTTTTATGAATCCTGGTTACTATTTAGTGATTGTTTTTTTTTCGGTTTGACTTAAACTTAACATGTAACTTGGTTATTAAGTGAATTTATTTCTTCACTGTTTACATCCTACTTCAAGCTAACTTGAAAAAAGTAATAACTAGGATTCATATATGTTCCATTTAGGACACTTCGAAATAAAAATAAAAAAGTAACTACTCGGATGGTCCTTCTGGTTTGCGCAAATTGCTAGTTTGGCCTTTAAGTTTTAAGAAATTACATGTACACTTCGCACTGTTTTTGAAACGTAATGGTAACACAGATGGTCCTTGGAATGGATGAGCGATATTATTCCAGTTAAGTGCATATGAAATGACTAAAGGGTATTTTAGTCATTAACCGGAATAACTAACACTCATCCATCCCAAGGACCATTCGTGTTACATTTCAGAAACTATGCGAAGCAAACATGTAATTTTCATAATTAAGGACCAAACTTGGAATTTGGGCAAACCACAAGAACCATTCGAGTAATTAACTCTTAAAGAAATTTACATATTTGTAAAAAAAATTTAAAGGATTGAAACACTTAATGAAAGTTGAGCGACTCTAGAGCAAAAAAACTGACTTAGACTCTAATCTAATATAACACTTAGAAACTTGGTTGCTAATTTGCTATTGGGTGAAGTTTCCTTTATAAAAATCCCATTTTGACCCGTTACACAACCCACCGGACCTGCTTAATTTGCCACATCTAAACCTAAGCATCTATATATTTGAGCAAGTGAAAAGAAGTAACTGCACTTGCCTTTGCACCAATGCTTTCTTGTCAACATAATCTGGCACGTATTCATCAGCCATAGAAAATATTACCTGCAGAATGCAAACTTCATTATAATATCATGTACAGAATTGGCTGGGGGTCTGTAATACTTCAAATGCACATTATACCTGGCATGGTGTGTTACATATGTGACCAAGTCTCTGTTTGAGTTGGTCATCACTGAGATCAGAACTGAACATGTCATCATCACCCATGTATGCACACAGGGAGTGAAATCTGCAGGTTCATAAGTTCATCAGCTACAAAAATACTCTGTTAAAATAATTAGTAATATACGGTTTTAGTCTCCGTCGTTTGGCCAAAATAACATATAGTGCAAAAGTTCAAATTTGGCCTTTTCGAGTCATTATGGTTTCGTTCTAGTTTCAATTAGGGTTGTCATAACATGTCGGACACGACACGATAAAACACGATGACCTGTGATACTAAACACGAAAACGACACGATAACCAATCGTGTCATTTTTTCCAAACACGAACACGAACCTGTTTAGTAACAGGTTAACCTGTTAGACCTGCTAATAGACCTGTTTAAAGACAATGAATAATACATGTGTAATGAAACACAAAATTTTTAAAACGAGCATAATAGTCTTAATTAATACATAATCCATAGCATATTTGAAACAAAAAAACCCCAAATCAATAACATACTTGAAGCAAAAAACCACCAATCTATAGCATACTTGAAACAAAAAACCATAGAAGAAAATCATAATATCCATTAAAAATTAATATCCGGTTTTGGCGGGCATGAGTGAAATGTTGTACGTAAGAATGACTTTAGGTTTAGGACTTTAGGAGTATATATTTATTTATTTATTAAATTAAAAATATACACAGGTTACAAACAAGTTAACAGGTTGACCTGTTTAAGACACGAAAGCTGTTAAAACCCGTGTCATGTCGTGTTACCTGGTCCGTGTCATAAATTGGCAGCCCTAGTTTCAATTAACTCCACACTTTTACCACCATCCACCTCTGCTGTTAAATTTCTATGAATTGACTATACTACCAATGTGTTAGCAAAACTAAAAAATATTAATAAATTTTAAAAAAGATACCGTGGGACCCACAAGGCCACAATATCTTTTATTAAATTTCTTTATTTTTGATCTATACTATATATAATATGTAAGTGATGGGCAAATTAAGACGATAGAATTTAGGAGTTTTACAAGTTATGATGCACATGGTATATGTTTAAGTAGGGATAAGTTTGTCTTTTACACACATATCATCCACGTTCATTTGATTTCTATAAAAATAATTACAAGTATAGTACCTCAACTTTACTTAGATTTTGTAAATTTAAGAATTAGTTACAACTTTAATCCCTCATGATTACCCATTTTTTACTCTTAACTTTATTCTTTTTGGTTTTCTTCATATATGTTTTACAAAAATACGGTTAACAAAAATCCGAACATACCTATTTAAACGAGCTTATTTTTGTCGACGTTTCAATATAAATTTTTTTCAAAACAGATCGACGGTTTAAAATGTACAAGTCATTACTGCATGAATGTACAAGTTTCTTAAAAGGACAAATGTTTACAATCTCATGTTTTCATATAATTACATATCTAACCATTTATCTTTTTAACTTGTTTCAATTCAAAATATAAGTAATACTTACAACTTTCAACCCTCAGTTTTATCCAAATATTACTCAACTTTAATTTTTTTCCCTTCTTATGTGTTTTATAAAAATGTGATTAAAAGTATTCAAGTTATATAAATATTTAAAATAATTAAACGAACGTGAGTCAGGCTGGGTATAAAGTTCGAGTTGAGCTAGAGTATTGTTCCCCGCTACATCGTGCGGGCACCTGACTAGTTTTGTTAACACATGGGTAGTTTAGTCATTTCATAAAAATATAACAGCAAATATGGTAGTTTAGAACTAAAAAGGTTATTTTGGCCCGACCACATGGACTAAAACCATACTTTAATCAGATAAAACTCAATGTTACCATCTAGTAACTTGATACACGATCCAATATTCCTCTTAAAGAATCTTCACGAAATTTTCTCAAGTTCAGGCATATTTTAAAGGGTTGTATTATGAAAAGGTCCCTATGCCAATTTTTTTGGTATATTAAAGTCCTTCAACTTGTAAAAAACACAAAAAAAATGAAACTGAATCTTATATATAAAAGTCCCTAAACTTGTTCAAACGCACGCACTTTTGAATTATTTTTAAAATACTGACTTGTTAACTCTTAAATTGGTCCCAAAAAAAATACGGTACAACTACAAGTTTTTTTTTTTTTTTGCATATTCACTTGATTAAAGTTTGACCAATTTTGGAGTTAATAAGTCATTAAAAAGAATCACAAGTACGTGCATCTTAGACAAGTTTAGGGACTTTGATACAAAAATTAGTTTGGTGACCTTTGGGTTATTCTGCAATTTTAAAAGTTTAACAGTTTGCAATACATTCATCCACTTTTCAAATTATAAATAGGTTTTAAAACTCACCTATAAGCAGTTATTGGGGAATCCTGATTCGCTTCCCGAGGCATTAACTCGGATCCCCGACCTTCACTTATTAATTTTGAAGCCAAATCAATCATTGTAGCAGTCTCGGGGAGTGTTGCTCTGAATTCCCGATCACTAACAGGAGCCTAAACAATTTGATTAGCAGTCACAATAATTTGTTTCAAAAAGAAGTTTAGAAAACTATTGTGGTCAAAAGTTTTAACAAGACACTTTGAAAGTCAACAAGAATAAGTAATAGAAGACACTACAAATCATTGAAAAAATTAGCTAAAAAAGTAAACACGTTGAAGGTGGTTCAAATTATATTATAGTATGCAACCTCTTAAATCAGTTTATTAAAAGGCTTTTAATAACATCCCTTCAACTTTTATTTATAATAATTATTATTTGGTATAGAGTTATGCCTTCCGTTAATCAATCAAATGGATTTTATACAAAAGGTTAAACCTATCTATATTAGGAACCGATAATCTAAAATACAAATCTCCTAGAAATATACACAAATCTTTTATACAAATCACCAAGTTCAGTTCTCCAGATTTCAACTTTCAAGCTACGATTCCTGATGGCCAGCCATGGAGATATTGTTATGATAATCAAAAACAACCGAGCCCCGGCGATTTTTAAACACTACGACTTGTGTTTAATGTCGCACATCACCAAATACGCGCGTTGCAAGTATTGAAAATCGATCAATCATCATATTAATGTCAAATTTCCAAATATTTCCATAGCAGGCTATTGATGCTTGACCTTGAGCGAGAGTCTTTTTCACTTGCATGCTTTCATCATATGATTTTTCAAAGCTGGGTTTGAATCGGCTTTTGTAAACTCTCTACATCTCTTGCACCGAGCATGGGATGATTTGTTGTAATCTATCCAAATTTCTTGTTTTCGGTTTGTGGTAACGACTTCTTGTACAATAAGGTCGTTAATGGATGTTTGAAATTGTTTGGGTGCCATGTTTTAGGGTATGGAGGCAGTGAAAAATGAAAACGTGCAGTAAACGAGAGTGGGCTTTCGTTTTATAAGTGTTTTTGAGTTATTGTGTCTAACCAAAACAATAACTATCATTTATAACAGTAGTAAAAGAGGGTAAAACGTAAAAAAAATATATAGGTGATTTAAAATTAAATCGATTTCAAATGATATATGATTTACAATTAAATCGATTTGCAACGGCAAACTTCATTAAATGAATTGCAACGGACATATGTAGTCAAATTGGTTTCTAGTCGGTTCCAAACAGTCGGTTTTAAACTGGTTTTAGCTGAAATACTCCAAACAGGCCCTAAGTCGACAGTTTCTAACAATTCAAAACTGGTTTCTGCAGTTTCAAACCGATTTGGTTTTGGTTCGGTTTTTGGGTCGGTTCGGTTAACCGGTTTTTATGCCCACCTCTAATTGGCTGTTGGTGGGTTTAGAACCTGACATTCCATATGGGTGCTATGAAAGAGTTTGTTGCTGTGAAAATGGCCCGCGACCCTGGCCGCCGGATGACCGGCAACACCCTACACCACCGAGTCTTCAGCCTCGGCCTCTAAAGCTTTGGCTAAAGTTGGGATCTGAGTAGTCGGTTGAATTGGGGCGTTGGAACGGATGGGGCTGTTGACTAGTAGCATGAAACAAAGTTCTGACAGATGAACTAACAGTAACAAGAGGGGGGCCATAAAAACCGGTTTACCAAACCGACCCGAAAACAGGTTTGAAACTGATTCTGCAGAAACCGGTTTTGAGCCATTAAAATCATCGGGTTAGGACAGTTTAGAATTTCAGCGAAAACCGGTTTGGGACTGATTATAAAAAACGGTTTGACTACATATGTCCATTGCAAACCATTTCGATTTAACTGTAAATAATATATCCGTTGAAATCAAATCAATTTAATGCGTATATCTATATTATTACTTTTTACAACTTTTATATATTTATAGTTATTGTTTTGGTTAGTCACAAGTCACAACAACTCAAAAACACTCTCAAAACGAAAACCAGCACTTGTTTTAACACTATAACTTACATTTTCATTTTCTCACTACCTCTAAACCCTCAAAAACCGCACCCAAACGGTCCCAAGCATCTATTAACGACCTCATCGTACAAGAAATCATTGCCACAAACCGGCTCCAAGAACTTTGGACAACTTATAATATGTGATTGATGTCCGACAAATCATGCCGTGCTCGGTGCAAAAAATGTGAAGTTTTTAAAAGCCTATTCAACTCATCTTTGAAAAATCATATGACGAAAGTGTAAGAATAAATATATGGATATGTATATTTATATATGGCCATCATTATCATTTATATAATAATAGATCAAAATAATTAAATTATACCTTATTATTATATTAGCTAGGTAATTGTTGATGGACCATATTACCCTTTCTTGCTAATCAAGGGTTTCCCCTTGGGTGTATATAAATATATGGAGAAACTTATTAACATCATAACAACATAACCCTAAACCTCTCTGATAGAGTCTAGAATCTAGACTCAAACAAACGATCAATTACTGAAACATAATAACCCAATTCGAGATGGGAGGTCTCCGATTACCCAATTCAAGATGGGAAGTCTCCAATACAAGGTTAAAGAAAACCTAATACTTAGATAATAATAAACATTGACTTCTCCTAAAACTAGAACAGAAGATATAAATAAGCATCAACACAAATGATAAGAGTCTAGAATCTAGACTCAAACAAACGATTCAATTACTAAAACATAATAACCCAATTCAAGATGAGAGGTCTCCGATTACCCAATTCGAGATGGAAGTCTCCAATACAAGGTTAAAGAAAACCTAATACTTAGATAATAATAAACATTGACTTCTCCTAAAACTAGAACAGAAGATATAAATAAGCATCAACACAAATGATAAGAGTCTAGAATCTAGACTCAAACAAACAATTCAATTACTAAAACATAATAACCCAATTCAAGATGAGAGGTCTCGGATTACCCAATTCGAGATGGAAGTCTCCAATACAAGGTTAAAGAAAACCTAATACTTAGATAATAATAAACATTGACTTCTCCTAAAACTAGAACAGAAGATATAAATAAGCATCAACGGAACAATAACTGGCCCTAAAATTAAGATAATAGATAATAACGGGCCCAAATCTTCAGCATCTCATTTTCCACCTTTATCAATAACATCTTTGACCAAGATTTGGGATCTTATCAACCTCACATATAAATTCGTGACCCCTTGACTCTCCATATTTTCGATTTCTCAAGAACCATAATCCCCATCACTAATATACATCCTAAAGGGGAACTCGACAAATCTGACTATCATGTCGTCTAGAGCATCCTCATCAGCCGTGGCTACTCTCTCTGCTGTACGGTATGTTTTAGTTATAGGTTTATCACAACATTCATGTTTTCCATTACCAACGTGAAGAACTGATCAACATGTGGTATCAGAGCGATGTTGATTAATCAGTTCTTTATGTTTTCCATAAATCTGGATCTAAACTGGAAGACATGAACTAAAATCTGATAAACCCTAATTCTGTTTTTTATTATCATTAAATTTTGAACTTATTGAAATCTAGTTGTATATAAACTGTTTAAAAATCTTATAACCAATTTCACATTAAAAACCTGTTAAAAACTTTATGGTTTTTCGTGATGTTCTTCGTGTTCATCATGGGTTTTTCGAAAATATTACATATTATGGTTAAAATTCGGATTATGATTGTGTTTTTCCTAAAATAATTGAATAAACAAATCTTCAAAGATTTTTAAATTCTGAATAATTATTGAGAATATAAATTTCAAAATTAAACAAATCTTGGAAATAAAATTAATCTCTAAAGAATTTAAACCAAAATATTATTACCCTAAATAATTTGGATTTGAGTGCCCACCAAAATCTTGGCCAAACCAAGATCTCCTAAAACCAAAATCTCATTAAAACCGAGATCTCATTAAAAACCGAAAACCCAATAAAAACTGAAAACTCAAGTGTTAACCGAGAACTCATAATTTTCGAGATCTCATAAAAACCGAAAACTCAAGTGTTAACCGAGAACTCATAATTTTCGAGATCTCATAAAACCGAAAACACGAAAAATATAAATATATAATTAATTAATTAATTATATAAACATAATTTTCGATCCGCGGTAACAGTTGGTTTGCTATTAATTAATTAATGTTTTGTAAGACACTTACAATATAAATATATATTAATTAATTTTACAAAACATAGAAAGGCTCAAACTTGAATAAATTGTTGATATAAACTTCTGCCCAAAGGTGATGCATTACATCTAACATGTCATTCAAGTCTTAATACAAGCCGTGTTAGTTTAGCCTAACATGATTTAAATGTATCGCTTCTGCCCAAAGGTGATGTGTTACATTTAAATCAAGCAAAACTAACTCGTGCATAATTAAAATGATTGGTTCACTTTTGCCAAAGGTGATGTGTTACAATTGTTTTGCACATATACTTAAATAAAATTTAGTTCTACCCAAAGGTGATTTATTTTTTTATTTAAGTAGAATTTTTTTTTAATTAAAGTAGTCTATTATTTGATGTTAATAATAGACATATCACATCTTTATTAAAATATAATAATCTTCACATTAATGATCCTTCATTAATCTTACAAACATATTTTAATTGCCTTACTTTAATATCCCATTACGCCACTCACTATAATTTTCTTCCTAGAAATTACTATCTCATTCAAATCATCCACTTTATCTAAAACCCAATATGTTTTGTCTCATAAAGAGTTTCATTAACATTTAGCTCTTCTCAGTTTTAACTCTCTCTCTCTCAAGACATGATATGACTAACCTACTGCTCTTTCTAATAACAAATTATTCTATTGAAAACTAGAGCATAACACATATAATGAGTGAAACATAATGTCTTTTATGATTATCAATAACGTATTTAAATAAAAGCTATCACTAGAGTTATTTTAGATTTGGTTTTTCCTAAGACTAATCCATTTTCTTTGAAATAATCAAAATAACTCCTAAGATACATGCACTCTTTAAAATTCTAACTATAAAGTTAAATGGCATTACTGAATACATCATAATGTACAATATATGACCCATAAAATTAAGGGCTCACACATAAAAAAATAAGTACAATTTTCCAGTACATTAAATACTAAATTTTTCAATGTGCAATTTGATGCCTTAAGAATCAACTATAACACTCAGAAGTACCAAAGGAAAATGAGTGTGTTGATCAGCAACATATGTACAAGAAGAGAAATATCTAGTACTGAAAAATAATATGTTATTCAACTCACTACCACTAAAACCTAAAAGAGGATAATTCTAAGGTTCATAGACAAAATACAAGTATAACTTCTAGCTTTAAGTTCTCTAAAGAGAAACCTCGCTGCAAATATATGCCATTATACTAGGCATAAGCAACAAAATTTTCCATAATTTAAAAAGAACTGCTGGCTAAAATCAGTAGTCACATATTCATGATATTTAAATCTGCTAATCCTAATATTCCGATTAACACATGTGAAATTGAGTCTAGTTTATACGTTTTCCTTACCAAAATCAACAATCAACAAACATGAGTGTTAGTGACAAATTTAAATGTTAAGACTATTACACCCAATATAAATTATCTTCTACTTACGGTTTATGATACCTTACAAAATTCTGGAGATTATTCAATATTCAGTATCTATACTTAAACTAAAATTATGACAGTTGTGAGATTTGCATAGTTAACAAAAGGTCACCCTTATTTTAAACTCTCATATTATTTGTTATCAATATTTGGATAGAACTAGATGATACTAACACTTTCACAACTTTTGTTATCATGCAAATGTGAACTTAACAAAAGACAAATGAAACCTATAAATGTCGTCTACTGAAACCGAAATTTCATGAGAAATCATAACATGGTTGATGAGGATAATTTTTCATCTAATCTCATTCTAAGTGACTTTAAAATCATGTGTTAGATGCCATAAACATTACTAGACTTAAGGAATAAGTATGGGTCCACCCGAAGTTATATTTCATTGACATTCGTGGAACTTATTCCAAATGGAATATTCAGACATAATTTATCATTTAACGACTATTAACTTGTATCTAATATGACTTCTATGGTCCACGGTCTTAAAGAGATCCATTCACATATACTTAATTTAATATGATTTCTTCTAAGTATGTCACTAAGTTTCTTAAGACATATGGACGTTAAGGAAATCAAATCAAGTCTATCGTATGAATGAAAGGTTCCTACGTCACGTACATCATTGAAACTTCTCATGTAGCTTTCCAAAAGATTCGAAGATCAGTGGGAGCATTAAGTGTCTTAATCATAACTTGCAAGATTTGCAAGAGGCGGGGTGTGAAAACTTGATATCATCTTAATTTGCACCTCTTGTACAAGACACCGCTCCATCACGACACTGTTTCATCAAAACTTATCTCCTTAGAATCTAATATTACTCTTACAAAAGTTTCATTAGTACTTAAATGTGGGCATAATCAGATTTCTTATCAAAACTAAAGTAATCCTCAAAACAAAAGAAACTACGACGACAAATGCCATTAACTTGTTTCTTTATTAGAATCTATTGGTCTTTAAATATTGACCCTAAGCATGCTAAATTCCTAAAGTTTCTAAGGTCAATGGGAGCAGTAAGAGTCCTTATAATGACTTGCCAGAAGTACAAGAGGCGGGGGGAAGAGGGTCATTAAATTTCATTAAATTTTACTCCAAATTTAACTCCGATACACCTCTTGTACACCATATGGCACCAACTCTTACACACTTAGAATCCTGAAAATGATAGCAACCTAACCAAAAGCTAATATGTAAAACTGAAACTTCTAACAATAATTACCCAATAATCAACTCAGGAGCACATCTGGGTTTTAAAACCTACTGACTTTGATGATTATATAACTTCCTTAACTAAAGTTGAAATGGATGATGAAAAGTTTACTGATCCTACATCTTCTAATTAAACCATTAATATCAATCAATCTTCTTAATAGAATAAAGCTATTATTAGCAATCTAAATTAGTTCTATAAGTCAGAATAACGTTTGGGATTTGGTTGAATCACCTAAGAGTGTTCATAACTAAACTAAATCCCAATACAAACGTTAAGATACTAAGAAGCACGATTAATTATTAAAGGTTATATTCAAGAGGGAATAAATCATCAAAGAATCTTCTTACCCATATTACAAAAGATTTCTTTGAGGATCATCATTGTTCAAGTAGCTTATAAGATTTAAGAGCTACATTACATGAACATTTAAACAACTTTCCCAAACAACTGACTTGCATATTTACATGTTCATAAAGTAACTTGAAAGTTCTAAACTGAAAGTCAAAGAACACTTAGTTTGTCAGTCAATATAATCCATGTATGGGTTAATGCAAACATCAAAATGTGATGAAACCTTTATACAATATTTTTCATCAACTAAGTGGATCAATGTACCTATCTCAAGATGAGTGGGAGCAACTAAAAACAAACTTATCCTTATATAGATGACATTATGTTGACAAGTATATGCTACATAAGTCTAAGTATTGTTTATACATACTTTGATATGATAGATCTCTAAGAGATATCCCTTACGTGATAGATATCATAACATACCGAGATAGACCTAAAGAGGCATTAGTTTTGTTCTATAACTGTTAAATTAAAAGGGTCTTTATATATGTAACAAACAATATTGCTCTACTTTAGAGGATAATAGGATCACTGAGATTATTTCCTTGTGCTTCATTAAGTAGAAGCCTTATGTGGGTTCAAGTCTATACTCCTCTAGATATTACTCGAATTGCAACACACTAGATATGTCTAGATTAATGCGAAGCATCTAAAAGAGTATTTAAATATCTTTAAAGAAAATGAGAGACTATAATTTAAAAGAATAAGTGAGAATTCAAACCGGTTGATTACTCTAAACTCCGTCATATTCAAAAATAAGAAAATGTAATTTTCGGAATATATTTTTACGCCAGAAGATAATCTATCTCATGCAGGAGTTATAATGAACAGATAACAACATTCTAATTTTTAATGACATAATATGTTGATTAAATCTCAACAGAATTATCAATAAATGTTGTTGAAAATTTATCATTGGACTCATAAGTTTATTAACTCCATATAAATTATATATTGAAGACTTATTGTGATAAAGTCAGCTACCACGTTTTCTCAAACAATAACAGTTCGAGAGGTGCTGCATTAAATTTCGATATGAAATAAATTATTCGTTTATGAACGAACTGTGGAAACTAAATTCTCACATCGAATACATTCATGATATGCTTAAGGATCCTATAACTAAAGGTTTATTACCCACAAGTCTTATGAAAGGGCTAATAATAAAGACGTGATTATTAATGATCATGCATAATAGTATATCGTTACATGAATGATTAATTTTAAGTGACTAATTATTAATTTTCCTCATCAGTTTTGATTTTGTATGTCTCTTAATATGTTCTGCATGCGTAATGCATATAGATAAATTAGTATACTTGAAAATTTTTATCATAACTACTTAGGTTTTAATAAGGACTACAGTATGATTAATGGGGGTCTTGAGCTGATGTTCAATTCAATGATTGTATTTCTCTGCTCCAGTTTGAGTTTAAAGCTAAAATGAGTGTTAAAATCTGCAGACTAATCTAATGCTCATAATAAATTATTATTCGGCCAAGTGGGAAAATGTAAGAATAAATATATGGATATGTATATTTATATATGGCCATCATTATCATTTATATAATAATAGATCAAAATAATTAAATTATACCTTATCATTATATTAGCTAGGTAATTGTTGGTGGATCATATTACCCTTTCTTGCTAATTAAGAGTTTCCCCTTGGGTGTATACAAATATATGGAGAACATCATAACAACATAACCCTAAACCTCACACATAAATTCACGACCCCTTGACTCTCCATATTTTCAGATTCTTAAGAACCATAATCCCCATCACTAATATACATCCTAAAGGGGAACTCGACAAAGCTGACTATCATGTCTTCTAGAGCATTCTCGTCAGCTGTGGCTACTCTCTCTGCTGTAACAGGTATGTTTTAGTTATAGGTTTATCATAACATTCATGTTTTCTATTACCAACGTGAAGAACTGATCAACAGAAAGCATGCAACGTGGTGAAAATCACTTCCGCTCAAGGTCAAGCATCAATAGCCCGTGATGTAAATATTTGGAATGTTGACGTTAATAAAGTGGCAGATCGATTTGCAATACTTGCAATGTGCATATTGGGTGTTGTCCGACATTAAACAAAAGTCATAGTGTTTAAAAATCGTCGAAGCTCGGTTGGTTTCGATTATCATAACAATATTGTCGTGGTTGGGCACTCGGAATTTGTAGCTTGAACGTTGAAATTTGGAGAATTGAAGTTGGTGTAAGCAAATTTTAACTAGATGATCTACTTATACTAGATTTATGGGGGGAAATTGGTCCCAAATCGATTTTGAACATTCAAAACATTGAAATCGGCAACAAACAGCTGAAATCGGCTTCTGACATTAATAATGATAGTTGCAAATCGGTTTCGGATTCAACCCAAATCGGTTTAGGTTAAATAACTGGTCCCTCTAACAGTAACTATTGCTTGATAAATTTTCCTAGTTTCTTCAATGCAGAGTTGGGAACGGGCTGTGTAAAAGTCTGGCAGCGGCTCTGTTTGTTGTAGTAGGACGGTCACGCTCTCGTAATTCTGGTTCAAACATGTAATATCCCTTCATCATCAACCAGGGAATTAACATTAGTAAGTTGTTCGGCTAACATCTTCATAGCTTAATAGTGGGAGGAGCAATTTGGAAACTTATCAAGTCTCGTATCAACAAACCTGTGTTCGAGATGAACAGCCCAAGATGCCTAATTGTCTTGAAATATTTTCAAGAGTCTTCCATGCTTTGTGTGCGGTGATTTTATGTTTTAAGAATCATGTGTAGCAAATCATTAGAGATCATGATGTATATCCATTGGAGCACGATAGCATCCACACGAGACCAAAGCTCAGAATCAGCATCTTTGTCTGAGGAGGAAGATGTGGCAGCAGGTTTGTTGCAATAGAGGTGTGTGCTCACCTGGAATGTGCGGCAGTGAATACAAAGCAACTCAGCCCAAGAGTTGTATTGCTGATTTCCATCTCCAAGGTGGAGGGAATAGATTCTTAATGTATGTTAGCGTAACAGCGGGGTGAATCTTCTCCTTGGCGGCTAGGTAAAATCAGCAGAAGATATGGGGTTAAGAGGAACGAGAGAAGGATGCGCAAGTGAGTGGTTGCGGTGAGAGGTGAAGAGAGCGAAACTAGGGTTCGGTATTCAAAGCACGATACACACGGATACCATATTATTTGGTATAAAGTTCATGTCTTTCATTAATCAAAGGAGTTTTATACAAAAGGTTAAACCTACCTATATTAGGAACCGATAATCTATTTAAAAATACAAATCTTAGAGATTACACAATCTCCTATATGTTTACAATATTATTGGTTATTAATAAATAACATATAATATTCAACACAATCACCATTACTAACAAATTAACAACATCCATGTTTTCTTTAGGCCTGGAAACACACCAAACGTTCAGTGAACAGTTCGGTTCGGCGAGAAGTTTGTTTATATAACAAACAAACGAACATGAACATAAAGTTTTGTTCATTTAGTTAAACGAACAAACATGATCACATGTATCCTTCGTTCATTTATGTTCATAAACATTCGTTTATGTTTGTGCATTTAAATTCGTTTATATTCATTCAGTTATGATCGTTTGTTTATTTTTGTTTATGTCCAATCATTTAAATTCGTTAATAAGTTTGATTAAAAATGTTTGGCTTGTACTTAGTCTAGTTTTAAACTCTTTTGAGACCCAACACATTGTTCTTCACATTACTTTTCACTGGTTTTTGCTCGGTTATGTCTGTTCATGTATTTTCATTTATTTCGTTCGTCCATACTGTTAACGCGTGAACATAAATGAGCGTGAACATGTTCAGTCTTTTAGCGAACAATCACAAACAAGAAAACTATTTCGTGTACGGTCGTTTGTTCACATGCTGCATTGGAGAAAATAATACCTGTAAAATAGCAGCACGAACGGCTCTAGAGCATGCTGCATTGGTACGCATGTAATGAACAATATCCTGTTAAGAAATAAGCATGTAATTAATTTATATAATTACATGCATCTAATTAGAAATTAAATGCAATTTCAAGTAACAAAATTCAAAAGCGGTTACTTGACAGCCTGTACTGTGCCCTCTGAGTCTTCTTTGTTTATTAAGTGATTGATCAACTGATCAAGCTCCAATGCATCCTTTAATATTATAAACAAAACCAAAGTTTACCGTCATTTTACTTTAAAATGATAATTTTGAAATCAATTTCAAAATATAAAACAAATAACTATACCTCTTTCAAGCTTGATATGCCATATCCACTGTAAGAAGATGAAAACAAAAACTGAACTAATGACCACTTTTCTTTTTCCAAAGCAATTGCAAGTGGCTCCAAGTATCTAACAAAATTCAAATAATTCAGACTTGCAAAATTCATCCAAGATTCAAGTCAACAACAACAACAACAAACGTACCCAGTAAATCCCACAAATAGCAAAATCTATTCGTAGGGTCTGGGGAGGGTGTGATGTAGGCAGGCCTTACCTCTATCCATGAGGATAGAGAGGCTGCTTCCAGAAAAACCCTCGGCTCCAAAGTCATCCAAGATTTAAGTCAAATAAACAAAATAAATGTTCAATAAATACACTTGTAATATGCGTATACGAATGAAGTACTTGTTTCATTGTTCTATAACTTGTCATTTTGAAAAAGAACTAGCAATATCAAGTTATAAAGAACTAAATTCTGAGCCCAAAATAATTCCTCCATGGTAAAGTTGCCATAACTGAGAAAAAAAATATATACATCTATAAATTAAACATAGCGGCATAAAAACTCTTAAATTCTCTAAGAGGCATACTAACTATTTCCACTTTTTATGAAAACTTACGAGTTCAGGTATTATGACTTTGCTAAACGCATAAAGTTTGCTACAGGTTTCCATGAACCAATGTTTTTGAGTTTTCTAAAGGGGAGATAGTAATGTGAAAGGATAGATTTTTATAACCGATATGGATACTTTCAACCGATCATATTGCTATATAGAAACCCGATTTTGAAAATCACTGATATAGCTTAAGTTTATTCCGGTTAATCGGGTATACCCGATTCTGAAAGTTTGTACCTGATGACCGAACTGACATTACCACGGGTAAACCGGATACCGAAATTTCATACCCGAAATACGACATACTCAAACTGATCTACTTGAATCGTAAACGAGTCAGTTGGTTTATTCAGATATCAGCAGTAATAAAAAATAACCGGTACCCAAATAAAATGACGGACCTGTTTCCGACTTGGGTAGGTCGGTTCGGGTATATAGGGTTTGGGGGATGAAAATTTGGGTATCCAGTTTACTCATAGTAACCTCGATTCTTTTATAGGGTACAGAATTTCGAATTCATGTATACCCAATTAACCCGAATAATCAGATTTGAATATAACAATACGATCAGTTGGAAGTTTCGACGTAGGTGATAAAAAGCTATCCTTTCACAGCATAGTTATCAAATGCAAGAAGCGCTCTAAAGCGATGAAGGTGTGCCTAGCGCCCAGGCCTCAAGCACAAAAAGAGCCCCCGCTTTTAAAAAAAAGCGCACATAATAAAACAATTTTTTTAATAAATTAACACTGGAAACAAACATTAATATATATTAAATATATTAATAGTAAAATTTTAATATATTTAGCAATTAAAAACATCTAGCCAGTACAAAAAAAAGTTACCTTTTAAAATAATTGAAGTAAATTACGTAATCTGACCTATTTTTAGGTGATCCTTATTAATTTTTGTAAAAAGAGATCAGAAAAATCAGAAAAGATAGAAAAAATCAAAAACAAATCAAAAAAATCAGAAATTTTCTCCTGGATAAGCGCCTTCATCATTAAAAAGCGTGAAAACACCGCTTCGCCTAAGAAAACTATGTTTAATAACTATGTTTCACAGTACGACCTCCACTAAGAAAACTCAAAGCTCAGTGTTCATGGTTTCCTGTATCAAGTTCTTGCATCTCCCAAATTCAAATACCAAAACTTGTAAGCTTCCATATCATAGTGGAAATAATCAATATGCTTCTTGTCAAATTATTGGTTCAAATCAAATCAAATACTTCTTAAGACCTTTACAACTAATACTTTAATATGCATAAGAATTTTCAAAAAATGAAGAAAAGAAAGTCAGCAGGTCAACCTAACATGGCTCGATTCAACCAGTCCCTAAATAGACATGTTTCAACCCTAACCCATTTTGACCCATAATCCAACCTGTCTGATCCGATAACACCCCATCATTTATAAAAGGTTCCTTACTGCATATCTCAATTTCACCCAACATTGCTTTAACAAACACCTATCGTTTATAAAAAGCCGTTGTACTTACATAAGGTATCCAATAAAAATTATACTTTTGGGATGTTGCTATTAAGCCCTAATCCCTACAAATCAACTGTCTCGCTACTATATCAGGTAAGGACTAGTCATTCACTTGTTAGCTCTTTAATATCATGTATGATTTTGGGTGACTATAATGGCAAGTATATTAAAGAACGAGAAGAAATTATGTTATGGATGTAGAGACACAATAAGCAATATACTAAAAAAATGTAGTAACTTATTACCAACTAAGAATAACTAGGTTTGATATTAAACTCTAGAATTCAGGTTCACCTAATTACTTTCATATTATCCATATGTTAAAGAAAAAAATCAGTTAACAAATCTTGTTCAAACTATAATTCAACAAAACTATATTGACAAGAATATACATACCCTGTAGCCAAAAATCCATCCGTCAATCCACCAATAAACACAACATGTTGTTTATAATCCCCTGTGTTAAACGCGACCTGCATCAAAGATCAAAACATATCGATTTCCAGGCTACAGGATGTAATAATGGCAGAGTCAACATACAGTCTCAACATGTTCTATTTCTGATGATAAAAGGTTTATTTAGCAAATAAGATCATAAGCAAATTTTATAACTAGTATTATGTGAACATAAACTGATAATTCAGAATTTCAGATTAAATTCATAATTCAAATACCAAACCGTAACTATAAGATCCAAATTGCATAATTAACCAGGACAGTTGCAGAAGAATTTGAATAAACTTCAAATCTAATCCTCTCTGGCAACAATCACTGATCTCTTACAATAATCAAAAATCAATTAAAACCTCAAGATAAAACAGAATTAAAGGAATAACATATTGATGTACACGCGTAGTCAACATACAGTCAAAATGTTCTCTTTCTGATGATAAACTTTGTTCAACCTTAACTGATATTTATATATCTGCATAATTTCAGAATTCAGATGTTGGTGCCACTAATGAAGAACCAAGCTTGATTAGTCCACGTGATAGCCTGTTGTGATGCCACGTAACTCAGTTGTTCTTGTTTTTTTTATTTTGAATACGTTTTCTTTTCAAAAACAATGTTACTTTCTTTAAATATATATTTTGGGGGCTTACTAATTTATGTTTACGATTTACTATGCTATTTTGTTGTATTTTGGTGTTGATGGATTTATTTTCTGTTTCGTTCGGTGTTGTCACCCAAATCAGTGTCGGCTCGCAGCCACAGCGATTTTTTTTGTAAGCTATAAGTGACAATATTATTTTGGGCGTTTGCTAATTTGTTTCTCCAATCTATTGTTGTTACCATAACAAACCTAACCGATAACAAATGAATTCACTGTGCGGTTTTGTTACCTAGTTCAGATTAATATCAAAATTCAAATACCAGACCCTAAACATAAGATCCAAAAATTGCACATTAACTAATCATCACTGGCAACAATCATTGATCTCTTATAATAATCAAAAATTGATTAAAACCTCAAGATCAAACCGATTTTAAGATCCAAAACTAACACGGATCAAACAGAGGGATAACTTCTAATTGATTATCACAAGCTATACGAGTGCCAATACTATTCCGGGCGTTCACTAATTTATCTTTTAAGTTTATGTCATTACCATAACAAGCCTAACCGATACCGACCGAATTCGTGTCATTGTGCTAGCAAGTTGCGATTAATATCAAATTCAAATACCAAACCCTAAATACAAGATCTAAAAATTGCTAACTAACTAACTAACCATGATAATTTAACAGAAAATTTAATAAACTTTAAATAAAATCATCACCGGAAACAATCATTGATCTCTTACAATAATCAAAAAACGATTAAGACCTCAAGATCAAAACGATTAACAATATTTTGGGGGCTTACTAATTTATGTTTACAATTTAGTACGTTATTTTGTTGTATTTTGGTGTTGATATAATTATTTTTTGTTACATTCCTGTGTCGTAACCCAATTTTGACCAAATTCGCATCAACTCGCAGCGATAGCGCGCGAATTTTACCAAACGACTACACATCATTTTAAAGATATATTTTTTTATCACAAGCTATACGAGTGCCAATATTATTATATGGGCGTTTACTAATTTATTTTTTAGGTTTATTATCGTTACCACAGCAAACCTAACCAATACCAACCAAATTCGCCGTAATCTGATTTCAGTCGAATTCACGTCGACTCGTAATCACAGCGTGCGGTTTAAATATGTTTTTTTATCACAAGCTATACGAGTACCAATACTATTCTGGACGCTTACCTATCTTTTAGGTTTATTGTCGTTACCATAATGAACCTACCGATACCAACCGAATATGACAGGTTTTGTTACCTAGTTCAGATTAATATAAAAATTCAAATATCAAACCATAAGTATAAGATCCAAAATTTTACATAATTCATTTTTCTTATCACAAGCTATACGAGTGTCAATACTAATCTGGCCATTTACTAATTTATTATTTTAGGTTTAGCATAACAAATGTAACTATTACCGACCGAATTCACGTTACTGTGATTTTGTTACCTAGTTCGGATTAATATCAAAATCTAAATATCAAACCCTAAATATAAGACCTAAAAATTTACATAAAATTTGAATAAATTTCAAATCTAATCATCACTGCAACAACCATTAATCTCTTACATTAATCAAAAATCAATTAAAAGCTAACACAGATCACGTATAATAATAATAATAATAATAAGTTGTAACTAATTAGGTTACAGATTCATATATATACCTGAATAGATTTAGGTCCGTACTTGAACATGACACCACGGAACTGATTCTTCCGGTTGATAGGACCGCCGGTGCCGGCGCCGGAGACGGCGGAGTTGGAGGCGATTGCGGAGGTGTTTGACTTGCGGGTGCGGACAATGCCGGAAAACCAGGAAGTGGAAGAAGAAGAAGAAGAAGATGTGGGTGGAGAGGAACATGAGTTGTCAGGATTCATGTTGGTTTCAGCCATTGACTGACTGAATGGATTCTAGGGTTTGGCTTTAACGGTTATGTAGATGACAGAGGGGTGTCTTCTGTTCTTAATAATTTAATGAATTACAAAAGCGTAAATTACGAAACTTTTCCTTGTAATATAAACAATCTTAAATATTTTATTATATTTTAAAAAGTTTATAAGTTATAAGCTTGTGAAAATAAGCAATCCTAAACACCCCTTAGGTGGTTATGTTTAGTTTAGCTGCCACTTAATTAATTAATTGTTTAAAAACAAGCAGATATGACACGGTGTTTGAAAAACCGAAGGGATAGGCTAAATGTGCATCCATTCTCTCCTCGTCATATCTAATCCTCTAAATTTTCGGTTCCTTTAATAATTTTATTTGACTTATTACTCTCATCCAATATTTTTTTTCTATTTTATTTTTCCCTTTAATGTTTCACCTTTTGAAATATAAAAACTGTTTTTGTGTTATGATTATGACTTAAGAATACAAGTTATCACATTTGTGAATTTTTTTTTGCCGATTAAACCACCTCTTCAAATACAAACACTATATCCATGTTAAAATACTAATTAGCATATAGCCTTGGGCATTTGAATCTCAAATCATAAAATTTGTGCAGTTTATTACGTAAATACATTTTTTTTTCTATTTATCAACAAACAATATGGAATTTGTTTAAAAATTGCAAAGTATCTCTAAAAACTATTAAAAACAACACCCTCTTGAAAAGCAATTAAAGAAAAAAAAATACGTGTTTTTAAATAAAAAAATGTTTATTTAAACAAGGAGAAAAATGTTTTTGGTTATTTAAAAAATCGTTTTTGAAATATAACAAAAAGTTTAAATAAAAACAATAATATAAAAGATAAAGATGACAAAAAAGAAACCAAAAATGTTTGAATTGTATTAATGTAAAAAGTTAAGGTATATGGTATGTTTAGTAAAAAAAAGGTAGAATGGGTACGTTTAGCCGCATCTAACAAAATTTAGGTAAGTAAGTTTAGCCGCATCTAATAAAATTTGAGTAAGTGAATTGGATTGATTTGAATCTGGATGACTAATTTGGTTTCGGATAAGGAATTTTAAAAAATCCGAGTTGTTCGAACTATTCGGTTATCTGTTTAGTCCGAATAAATAACATGTTTTTAGTGGTATTTTCTGATTATGTATGTTTATTTAGACCGTTGTTTGAAGTTTGGACTTTGAATTTGTGTTTAAGACTAGTTTGTATTATTGGTTTTGTATGGTTGTTGAAATTCTAAACTAGTAATATCTTAAGAACCAAAAGTTATAAAACTTTTGTTATTCAGTTAATTTCGGATTTTATCTAAATCAAATCAGAATTGATCTCGGATAGATGGATTCAGGTCGAATTTCCGATATGGTCCTAATGGCTATCACCAAACACAAGCGCATATTCAATATGGTCCGAATTTCCGATATGGTCCTAATGGCTATCGAATTTCCGAATTGATCTCGCATATTCAATATGGTCCGAATTTCCGATATGAATTTCCGATATGGATTCAATATGGTCGAATTTCCGATATGGATTCAGGTCGAATTTCCGATATGATCCGAATTTCCGATATGGTCCTAATGGCTATCACCAAACACCCCTACTTATGGTTTGGTTTACTTTATTTTGTTATTATATATGAGAATTCAGAGAGCAAAATCATTATATTACTAGATAATGTTGTTTATATTTTCGGGAACTAAATTAACAGATATTCTAGGATATGTTGTTATTGGTACTTTAATGGCTATCACCAAACACAAGCGCATATTCAAACACATGGACTCGCACATCATTTTCCCCATTTTTGTTTAGGTTTGTTTAGTTACTACCAACAATAGTCATGTTGTTAACATTGGCGTTGTGTTCATGTCGCTAGAATTCTTTGTTCAGTGTCCCGACAATTGTGGCACAAATGACAATCCAACGGACCCCCAAAAACTACACGAGGAATAGGCACACACATTTATTCTTTACATTGAGAAGTGATCTATGTCATCCATTAATCTTGAGTAGGAACCCTAATCATTTTACTTTAATATCAAGAATCATAATTGCTTGTGGTGATTCATGGTTACGTCTATGTTAATTAGCCGGAGAATTGTTATCGAACATGTGTTGGGTTAACTCGTGTGTAGGTTTGTCGCAATGTTGACAAGATGCAATGATGACTACATTCCATTTCGAACAAAAATGGTGAGAAATATATGTAACAATTGTTTTTGACTATCCATATTTCTAATTTCCATCTCTAAAATTTCACGAACCAATGTAAACCATTCTAGGGTTCCTTTGTAAATTGCATTGAAGTTCTGTTCAAAGATAGGCATGAAGAAATTTGGGAAGAGCACATTTGTTTTAATAACATATAAATAACAATGGAGAAACTAGAGAGGAAATCGTTCATCTATTCGTTCAACTCTATCACCAAACCGCATTGTATTTTCCCCTAAAAAGTGTAAAAAGTAAAGATTTTTAGACGTGGTTTTGTAAATTTATTAGGCATTGTGTTGTACAACAACACACACGTGAAAAATTAAAACACTATGGAAGTTAAAAGATCATTCCTTAATTGAATTTTTTACCAAACTAGTGTTGGTAGAAAAAGTATTTACCATTTTGGTGTTGCATGAAAACTATTTACCAAACTAGTGTTTTCCTTTATTTTCTATTCACCTTTTATTATTAAATCATCATATTAGAGTTTCTTTTTTATTATTTTTATATTAGTTAACCTTTTTTAGATTTTATCAACAAAACTTTTCTTATCTTTTTTTTCTCTCGTTGCTATTCTTTTTATTTCTTTTTTTTTTATTGTTTTCAAATGTATTTATTTTTTGTTTTTATTTAAATATATTCATTTTACGAATTTTATTTTTTAGGTTTAGTTTCGAGACTTTGACGAACATAACCGATACCGATCAAATCCACGTCGAATAATCACCGCAACGTCTGGGTTTTACCAAATTATGTTATTTTTTTTTGTTTTAAATATGTTCATTTACGAATTTATTTTTGGCCGGGTTAAGTTCCGGTACGGTAACGAACCTAACTGGTACTGATGTTCTGGATTCTTTTCGTTTTAAATATGTTCAGTGTAGCATATTCAGTTTATTTTACACATTTTTTTTAAATTTGTTTATAGTTGTAGAGATCGGTAGCGACTCAACTTCATTTGGCATTTTTGCCTTTTTGTTTGTGTTCTTTGAATTTCATATTTTCGTTTATATTTGATATGGAGACTCGTGGCTTGTAGCAGGTTAAGTTTTAATATTTGATTATCTTTTTATGTTTCTTATTTTATTTTGAATTTATTTAGATGATTTATTTGTTTTTATATTTGACAATAGTATATAAAAAATAAAATAAGAAGAAAAGAATTATAACAATTAGTGAAAAAAAAAGCTGACTGATAAGAAAATATATAAAAAAAAAGAAAATACTGGATTGATGGATAAAATATACATAAGCATTATGTTATAAATAATCGATTAACTAAATAAAAAAATTAAAAGACTCCAATAAAAGAATTTAAAAATAAAGATGAATATAAAACAAATAAAAAAACACTAGTTTTGTAAATAATTTTCATAGGGCACTAAAATGGTAAATACTTTTTCCATCAACACTAGTTTGGTAAAAAATTCTTCCTTAATGTCGTATTTACATTTTTAGGCAGTGCAATTTATTTTTTCACCCTAACTCCACCCTACATATATATTGCTTAATTACAATCACACACTTCTAATCTACTGAAAGGCCACAACAGGGCTTTGGTGAACAAAAACTTTTGATCTCCTCAACTCCTTACAAACACGATCTAACATCACCAAAAAATCTCTCACAATCACAAATATTCGAAGTGGATTTTCATCATCTTTACTCATACCTCCATGAAAGTATTCAGTCATTTGCTTCACAAGTTCAAGCATTTTGTGTTCATCGTCATGCAACTCTTTCAGATTTTTCGCACCATAATTTAAAAAGGATTGCATAGATTCACCAAAGCTCAAATCTTGCTTCACCAATGTTTGCATTCTAGCCATCCCTTGAGATAGATTAGAAACCGTGCTCACAATTACATTGAAGTCTATGGTGGCAATTTTCTTCACATTGCATAGCTCGGTACTAAGACCACCCACAAGTTCCAAACCCATGTTTCTATATTCATCTTCTTTATCTTGGATGGTTCTGCGCTTGTTCTTTTGATTAATCTTTCCTATAATGCTTTCAGACGCTCGAACACCTTCGGATCGAACGATTTCTTGGACTACAAAGTGAAGTAATGTGGTATTTCCATCGGTTCCTTTTAGATTTGCGAGGGTAAGCAACGTTTCGAGATTAAATGATTTTGCTCCTCCTCTTGATGTATTTACATTCATTCGGTTTCCCGTTTTGAAAACCGCCTCTAGTAGTTTTAGGAATAGTCGGCTTGATCGGAGTTCTTTGCATGCTTCCTGACACAGCACAAATTCGAGTTAGATATATTGTAACATTCAGCATCTCATACCAAAAAAAAAACAAAAAAAAAACGAATCTATGAGCTTCTTGTAGGAAAAAAAAACAGTCTCTACTGACAGAATGAGGGTCAAATATTACGAACATAGTCTATAGGAATTCCACATACCTCAAGCACTAAGAATGTAGTTCGGAGATGAGTCACTTCATCTTCAAACGTTTCTCGATATAGCAATGCTTGGATTCTTTGGAATGCATATGGGACCGTAAGGATTGTTGCAATGAAAGTCTCGGCTGAACCCAAGTCGCCTTTGTAGCCGGTTATTTTAGCTTCTTCTTCCTTTGTTGGTTCCATCTTTATAAGTACTTCTAGTTGTTGTTGATTCAATCCACTTCCTATACCCAAGATAACATAAAATTAGTAGTTGAATGTTACATTCATGTCATGCTGTTGTTGGATCGTTACCTCGTATTAGCGCACAACAAGCTTGTTCGGCCGTGGCGTTTAGAGATTTTAAGAGTATGGCTAGGTTCTGAATTCTTTTTGGCTCAAGAACATGTTTACCAGGAGACATGCTTTGGTTTTCCGATTCATTAGCATTGTGCATATTGTAACTAAAAAATGACTCAATCAGATCCTAATCAAGGGTGTTGCTAAACGTACATCCCTCCATACGATTTTTACTAAATATAACCCCCCCCCCCAACTTATTAAATCAATTACTATTTTTCCTTAACATTTATTTACATCAATATTAGTCCCTCCAACATTTTGTTTCACTTAATAGTCTCCACCAAATATATAAAAATTAAAAACTATTTTGTTATTAATTATTATTATTATTATCATTGCAAATATTATTAATATATATATTTATTTTTAATAGTATTAATATTATTATCGTTCTCTCTCACACACACATGTATTCATATATATTTTCATAAATATAATAACGCATCAACAACGATAATAATAAATATTATTATTGTGATCAAGAATAATAAACACAAAAACGGAGAAACAAAAAGAATAAAAATAAAACTCTATAGAAATTAAAAAAATATAAATAAAACTTTTAAAGTGAGACCATAATATTTAGAAAATGTTAGACGATAGTAATTTGTCAAATAAAATTAGTGAAGGAATTCAAAGTTCAGGGGATGGATATGGCAAGTGAAGGAGGAGGTACGTTTAGCCTAACCCCTAATAAAACCAATTTTATATTGCATCCTAAAGTAGGCAAATTCATCAAAATAGAATTTGCTTGGTCAAACATCCTAAAAAAAGATTGACTTTCACCTTTTCACTAGTAAAAATTGCATCGACATAGTTGAGCACTGAGTGCATACTACGCTGGTCATGTAGACAACTTAGAAATATGGCATGTGACATCTTCAGCCAAAAATGTGCGTCAAAAAGTTTTATTTTAAAACAAAAGAAAAGTTAAAATTCTTTTTTAAATCTAACAATCAAGTGTGTAATCCGTCAAAGACTACCATCGCTAGCGTATTACGCACTAGGTTATTGGATTAAAAAAATTGAAATTTGTTATTTTGCTTTAAATAAAGTCGGAGAAAGTGTGTTCTTGTCCATTTGTCAAAACCAAAAAAAATACTAAATAATAGAAATATATTTTTGTGTGAATTTTTCTTCTAGAAATCTTACAGAAAAAAAACATAAATAAAAATAATTTGCTTACTCGAATGAGCTTGATTTGAGCTGATCCCAAACCATGGATCGGTCTGGCGCAGCTCGAACTTTACCCGTAACGGTCGGTGGCAATGGCTGCAAAATAGTAACTGTTTGGTTTGATCCTGAGTAAGAAGATGAAGGAAGTGTTGATGTTGAAGGTAACAACATGTCACAACTGACTGAAACATTAGAAGTTATTGAATTAGACGAATCATGTGAATTATAAAAATAATTGAAAGAATCATCATATGAATCTGATCCAAATTGTTCATCAAGATTCTCAGAATTTGATAATATGTTCCTCAAAGTAATCACTTTATGTTTTGCCTCGTTGTTTGCCAGATCATTCAACTGATCCTGCTTGTTTGTGTTCATGTTCATGCTCATGCTCTTTGATGAGGAGTTTGTTTTTCTTCGTGCTCTCAACGCTTTGAAGCACGCAAAGAGAATAATGAGAAAGATCATACATGTGGCCACACAGGCAGACACCAGAGTTGCCACCACCACAAGTCTCCTTTCATCATCTGTTTCGTCATATGGTGGGACAAGCGGTGGCAAATGGTGGTGGTTCCGCCTGTGGACATGATGAAGTCGCGGTGGTGGTGATGGTGATAGTTGCAACAATGCTGGTGCTGGCGCTGGGAGAGGTTGAAATATGGTTTTTTGGTGTTCTTGAATCCAATTAGAGCTTTTAATGGTGTAACATGAAGATTTTGGGTAGTGTATAATGCATAAACAATGAGTGTGGTGAGGAAGATGATAATGATCTTAGAGCCACACTCCATGATAATATAAGATATGAATTTGATGCAATGATAATATTGATGAGGATGATGATGATGATGTTAAATGCTACTCTAAGGAATCCCTGTGTATATTTGTTGGGGCCTTGGTCTTTAATCACTCATTAATTCCCTGTCTGTGTTGCTATGCATTTTGCCTCATCTTTATAGACATCTTGAAGAAACACTAGGTGAACCCACGAGCAGATTATAGATAATCTGGGGGTTAAGTAATGTTTCCCTCGAGGATGAGGTCCAGCAGAGAAGGTTGTTCTTCAGGGGACCTGCAAAACAGACACCGTAAGCTCGTCACTGAGAAGGGGGGGTTCCTCCTTGTGACCACCCTCCGGCGTGAGAATCAGACTAGATTGCTCTGAATATAAGTGTATATTAAGAGATTGCTAGATAAGATTGAGATATCAGATGATGTCCTCACCATTCCAAGGTGTTGGAGTATTTATAGCCGAAGGTAGGTTTCCTAGAAGGTACAGCCGGCTGAATAGTATTCCTGTTCTACCAACAGTGGACTACGCACAGGCCATGCTGGTTGGTGGATAGGCTACGGCCAACAGTAAAGGTCGGCTGTATACTGTTCCTTTACTGCCGGCTGCGCACTGTTCCACCAACTGTAGGCTGCGCGCGTCCCATCGTAAGGGTTGGTGAGTAGGCAGCGGCTAATAGTGACAAACAGTACTAGAGGGTGCTCCTCCTCGTATTGTTGTCGGTGAGCTGTCACCCTGTGATTGGTTCATGGGCTGCTCTGGTCAAATTGTCTGTTCCGCCCATACCTTAGTAGGTATAGTACGAAAGACCTTCCAGAAGCATACGGACTGGCTCATTTAGGCGGGAGTATTCCCGCCTTGCTCATTCCTTCATGTGACTACTGAAGTAGCGAATGCCTTGTGCGTGTAGCCTTGCTGTTAGTGCGGGTAGCCTTCCCTAATGGCTTGTATCCGCAGCTGCGGGAACAGGCGGGGTACTTCGCCATTGGGAGGCTTTCCCTGCGGGTACAGCTGGCGTACTGCGCGTAAGGTTCTCTGAGCATGGTGGGCCCTGCTGGAGCAGTTGGTTATTGCGCAGACGTCCCTATTCAAGGTGAGTCTTGCGGGTCCAACTGGGCTCTGCTGGGACCTACCTCTTCAAGTCCCCCCAGTCCAATGTTCTTCTCATGAATTATTAATAAGTGAGGTGAACTTTTGGACTTAGCAAGGAGTTTTTGAAAAGGGTTTAGTTTTTTGGTTTTCCGTGGTGATTCTTCCCGCGGTTTTCCTGATGTCACGCAGAAATTCCCGACTTTTCTGCTTGATCTTTGGGTGTGAAGCGGGTAGGTTTGTAACCTCCTCGTACGTCAGGAGCGTTGAGTCCTACTTGTGTGGATTCTCCGTGGGGTTTTGGTAGTTTTCAACATACTGATCAATTATGCTAAAACCACCAATCCCATCATGGAGTTTCGAACAATATAGTTCTCGACGTTCCCGTCATGCGGGGATGTTATTCCCGTTCCCGCCAGCATGGCCCAGAAGATCCTTCTTGGTTTGAATTCCCTGCAGAGTGCTAAGTATGTGAAGGGTTTTGCCTTGACACTGTACCCGCACTTGTCTTACGGTTACTTTACTTCCAAGGTATTCCTGGCGTCAATTCCCTGCGGGTGCTAAGTATGTGAAGGGTTTTGCCTTAACACTGTACCCGCATCCGTCTTACGGTTACTTGGTTGCCGAGGAATTCTTGGCTTCAATTCCTTGCAGGTGCTAAGTTTGTGAAGGGTTTTGCCTTAACACTGTACCCGCACCTGTCTTACAGTTACTTGGTTGCCAAGGTAAGGGGTATTTTCCCGCTTACTTTTGAATCTTTTTGAATTTTGAATTTTGAAATTCGAAGAGTTGGTGGAAGGATAAGAACAGTCCAAACCTCTGACACGTCGTGCGACGGTTTCTTCTGACTGTGTCAGGACGTGCAGGAAGTTATGGTGACGTGACAGTACATGGTCATTCCAGACGCTTTTTCAGGCGCGTGGGCGCGATTTTTCGGGCGCGTGGCCGCGAAATTAATGGTATGCGTCCTGTCAACAGCTGTTGCCAGCTTGCTTTTTGCTACGTGTCATAGTTTCATTGCACCTTCGTTTTCTCTCTCTTCCGCATTAATTTCATCGCATTAATTGCGATTGGTATATAAAGGGGGAGAGGGTTCTTTGTAATCCACACTTTCACTCTTCTCTTCATCTTCTTTGCGATTTCCGGCGAATACTCACCTTTTCAGGCAAGCATTCTCCCGAAATCGTTTTCTTCTTCTTTTACAAGATGTCTCGTGATCTCGAATCTGCAGTCGATGACAAGAGTACTGCTGGCGAGTGCCAGTGTGCTCTGCCTGACGATCTGTACCGGTACGTCGTCAGGAAGTTCATGCTCGAGTCTCTCGAGCCTGAGTTTCCTGAACCCCACCAGACGGTGTACGATGCCCCCAGAGGCAAGATCGGGGTATATGCTGCATTCTTTGTCTATGGGAATCTTAAGTTCCCATTGACAAAGTTTGTTTACCGTGTCCTTGAGAGGCACGGTGTTCATTTGACCGAGTTGCACCCCATGGCGATCGCCAAGATTCGCCACTTCGAGTGGGTGTGCCGGATTTTGGGCGTTGAGCCCTATGTTGACCGCCTGATGACCTTCTACACTTGGAGGTGCATCCAGGGGTGGTATACCCTGACAACCCGAATCAAGGGTTTAAAGATCTGCGCGACCGAGCGCAGTCTTCGCTCGTGGAAGCGGGAGTTCTTCTTCATATCCGCTCGCGCCATCCCCATTGCCATGAAATTCAAGAATGGGCAAGCACTTCCCAGCCTTCACGCCTCCAACTACCAGGAGGCGGAATGGTTTGCGAAGATATCTTGGGTCCAATCTCCGGTTTACCGGTTTGCGGAGTCTGGGATGGTGATGCTGGGGATGAGCCGGGTGTGGAAGGCTGCGGATGCGCATAAGATCCCAATCGTCCTCGAATACGGTTCGAACTCTGTTCCTTACGGTATGCTTTCTTTCTTTTTGTTGATGTAGAATTTCTTCTAACTTTTTTCCTGTTTATTTCAGAGGGGAACGACTTGCAGTCGCTCCTGAACCCGCGGGAGGCTGACGGTCCCGCACGGATGGGTACTCGCGCTCTAGATGAGAACGAGTTGCCCATCCTAGAACAAACGGCGGATCGGTTCGTGGAGGTCTATCCGCTAGGCCATGAGATCCTTAGCGCCCGTCGGCCAGGTAAAGCGCTCTTCGACCCTCGACCCCTCAATGTTGAAACCTCTGCGGGAATTCCTCTAATCGTATGTTCTGATGAGGAATCCGCAGATGGTCCTCCGTTGGTGCAGAAGAAGAAGGCTGCCGGCGGGAAGGGGAAGGAGAAGGTGGCCTCCACAGCCGATCCAGCGCCTCGGTTTGACTCGGAGACCGAGAGCGAAGAGGTGGCGGGGAATCCCGGTGGTGACAAGATCACCATTCCGGAGGCTGTGACAACTATCACCGAAGAGCCCAGGATGACAACGGTGACCGGCGTGAAGAGGCCGGCTCCATCGGGTTCATCCCCGCCCGTCCGTACTTTCAGGCTCAAGAAAACCCGTAAGTACAAATTTCCTTTAGCTTTTATCTTTATAGCTTAATATCATTTCACTTTTCTTTGTGCAGGCGTGGATGTTGACGCATTCCAGGGTGGAGCGCAGAGGAGTACCTCCCCGCCAATGACGGTAGGCCCGGTCAGCCTACCTGAGGCGACGACCCAGACGGCTGCGCCTGCGCCTGCTTCCACTGGTTCAGTTGCTCACTCCGTTGAGCCGACTGTTCCAGTTGTGATGACGTCACCGCCGGCTGTGAGTGCTATTTTTACAGCATCTTTCACCGAGCCGGCGGTAACTTTTGCTGCGGATTCCGCGGCGGCGACCGCGGCGGCTGCTACCATGCCCCCGCCATCGGCAACGACGGCCGATCCATCAGGTACGCATGGGGCTTCTCGCCAATCTCTGCCACCTTCCCATCTGCCTGACCTCTTGGATGGATTTCCGTTGGGTTCAGGTGATGGGTTCGGCGGCTATCGGCCTGTAATTGACCCTACAGGTGCGTAGGGTTCTTTTGGCCCATTTATATATATATATATATATATATATATATATATATATATATATTTATCATCTTTTCCTAACTGCTTTATGTTTTTTGCAGTGTCGGATTCCAATGAAGTGTATGTTCCACGATGGAACATTCGCCGAGGAACAACCCTTCGCACCCCTGTGGAGTGCGTGGAGTGGGCTCGTCACGCTGCTCCTAGTGGTGCGTTGGGGGAAGCCATGGCTAGCTACCAGGAGGGTAGGCTAAGCAATGAGCTTCGGGTTCTCCTGGCCCGGATGCAGCCGCGCGTCGAGCTGCTTTGTCGTGAAAACGACAAGTTAAAAGCAGCTCGCCTTCAGGAAGTAGGTCAGGCGCGGGCTGTCCGGGAGGAGAATAGGAGGCTTTCCGCCGCGGCGGCGGAGAAGGAGAAGGCGTTCAAGGCCCTTGAAGTCGAGGTTCAGGCCCGTCTCGAGGCTCGCTCCAAGGCTGCCCAAGCTGTTAATGAACAGCTTCGGCTGGCTAAGGAGACTGCTAGGAACGCGACTGAAAGGGCCACCAAGGCTGAAGCTGTTGCCGAGCCTCTACGCGTGGAGAATGAAGAGCTTAAAGCCAAATTAGAGGCTCTCCAGCAGGCTCATGATGCTTTGGCGATGGAGGACGCGAAGAAGCTTCAAGAGATCCTGGACCAGAGGGGCGTGCTTGACCACACTGAGCGGAAGCTAAAGGGCGTCGAAGAGGCTGCTGCAAAGGAAGTGTTGCTTGCCAACCTTAATAAAAGTGAAGCCGAACGCGCCTGTACCCAAGCTCAAGCCGCCCTCCAAGAAGCTCTGGTTGCCAAGGAATGGCTTCTTCGAGAAGCGTTGTCTCGGGTAAGTCTAGCTTCATGTCTTCACGCTTTTCTTTATAAATAGAAAAGGTTCTGATACTTGTATTTTTTCTTTGTAGGTTGTGCATCGGGTCTTCTCAGAGACGTCTTATGACGATGCTATGAGCGCAGCCCTCAACGCTTCTCATGAGGATGGGGAAAAGGCCGGCTTCCTGCTTGGTCTAGGGTTCGTTGAGAAAGGCATCCCGCCTTCCAACTTCCCTTTGTACGATGTGGATACTGAAGCTATTTACGACCAAGCAGTGAACCAGTATGCCGCCTTCTCGCATCCTGTGGTGGAGAAGGTGAACGAAGTCGCTGCTGCTGATGATGGGCTAGCTATTCTTAAAGCCTTCCTTGAACCACCACGCTCTACTGATGGAGCGGGTCCAAGTGGAAGTGGTCCTGAAGCTTGATTCTGAAGATCCCTTTCCACCATTAGCATAGATTTTTGCTTTTGTATAGCTTTGTAATATTTGAATTTGATGAAATAAAGATTGTGTTTGTTCTTTGCCTTGTTTATTTTACGCATGTTTTGATCTAACTTAGTAATTTCTTTAGTACTTAGATAAGTTAACTTTTTAACGTGGTAAATTATAAGTTTGTTTCGCTTCCTCTTTCATGATTGTGCGGGTATGACCGTCACTTACACTTAGTAGGATGGCTTAACTTTACTTATATCTGACCTGCGTGGAAGTTTTCCTCATCTTTTCTGAGGATAAGTTAACCTTTGAACGTGGTAGATAATAGGTGTGAAGTTTTGCTTCCTCTTTCGTGATTGTGCGGGTAGGACCGTCACTTGCACTTAGTAGGATGGCTAAACTTTACCCATATCTGACCTGCGTGTAGGTTTTCCTCATCCTTTTTTGAAATTTCTAAGTGTTTAGGATAAGTTAACCTTTGAACGTGGTAGATAGGTTGAAGTTTTGCTTCCTTGCTCGTGATTGTGCGGGTAAGACCGTCACTTGCACATACAAGGATGGCTAAACTTTACTTACATCTGACCTGCGTGTAGGTTTTCCTTATTTTTAGCGTTGTGTTTATGCGGGTTTTGCCGCCTTCCACACGTAACGACTTACTTCTTCCCCCATTTATGCGGTGAATACCGGCACCAGTGTGGGAAGTTCATAAGTATAAAGGTAAGGCTATCAACACATTGTGAAAGGAGAATCATTTCCATTAGAAGTGGCTCTAGGCCTTTTCTTTACAAGTTTGGAATTGATCTACATATAACATTTGCGTAATTGAGCTCCGTTCCATGTTCTTGGGATGGGAGTGCCATCGAGCCTTTCGAGCCGGTATGCGCCCTTTCCCAGGACTTCTTTGATAATGTATGGCCCTTTCCAGACCGGGGCCAGCTTTCCTAGGCGTTCTTGGTTCGAAGCCTCGTTGTTACGCAGTATGTAGTCTCCTACATTGAAGTTGCAGAGTTTTACCCGCGTGTTGTAGTACTTTTGCATTTGTCGCTTGTAGTTCTCTTCACGCACTGCGGCTAAGTCTCTGCGTTCCTCGGTTAGCATAAGGTCCAACCGTCTTTCCGCATCATTGTCTTCTGGCTGAATCAAGACCCTTGGTGAGGGTAAACCAATTTCGACCGGGACCATGGCTTCAGTGCCATAAGTGAGGCTGAACGGGGTTTCTCCCGTACTGGCCTTCTTCAGCGTTCTGTTTGCCCAAAGGACGTGCGGAAGCTCGTCCACCCAGCCGGATCTGTGTTCCAAGAGTCTTTTCTTTATGCCTTCGACGATGCTCTTATTTGCTCTTTCCACCTCACCATTACCTTGCGGGTGTGCCACTGAGGTAAAGGTGTGGGTGATTTGAAGTTCTTTCAGCCACTGTTGTAGCTTCTTGTCAGCAAAGTTGGTGCCGTTATCGCTCACCAAATTCTGTGGAAGTCCAAAACGACAAATAATAAATTCCCAAATAGATTTTTTGATATGTTTCGCGGTTGTTTGGGCTAAAGGTTTTGCTTCTATCCACTTGGTGAAGTAGTCGATGGCTACCACTAGGAACTGAACATTTCCTGCTGCTGTAGGAAATGGGCCTGTCACATCGATGGCCCACTTCTGAAATGGCCATGAAGAAGTGACTGGAACAAGTTCATTCTTCGGGCGGTGCGTGTTGGGTGCGTAAAGCTGGCAAGACCTGCATTTTCTGATGTATGCCGGTGCATCCGTATGCATCCCCGGCCAAAAGTATCCCGCGTTGTTTAGCTTAGCTACAACAGCGCGGGGACCTGCGTGTACTCCACAGATGCCTTCGTGTACTTCCCTTAGGAGGTAGTCAGCATCTTGGTTGTCCACGCATCTTAAGAGTGGGCCAAGAAAGTTACTTCTGTAAAGGATGTCATCGATCAGTTGATAATTCAGTGCTTTACAGCGTAGTTTTCTTGCCTGTGTTTTGGACTCCGGTAGTGTACCTGCCGCAAGGTATTTTATTATTGGTGTCATCCACGTTTCCGTGCCGGTTTGGATGACACAAATTTCCTTGTGCGGGACCGAAGGTGTCTCGAGGAGTTCAATGCGGATATCCTTTCCTAAGTGGGTGAAGGCTAATGATGCAAGCTTGCTTAACGCATCCGCAGATTTGTTTTCACTTCGCTTGACGTGTATGACTTTGCAGTCATTGAAATCGCGCATAAGGGATTTTGCTTGTGCGAGGTACAGGGCCATTGTGTCGTTCACGGCCGTGTACGCCCCGTTGATTTGATTGGCTACTAACATGGAATCCACGTGGGCTTCCAAGTTTTTCACTCCCATCTTACGCGCAATTCTCAGCCCAGCCAAGAATGCCTCATACTCGGCTTCGTTATTCGTACTTGGAAAATTCAGTCGAATAGCGTAAGTGTATTCTTGGCCCGCTGGGTTGGTTAGCTTTAGCCCTGCGCCTGAACCCTCGTTATTGGCTGCCCCATCAGTGTAGAGTCGCCAGACATCATTGATGTCTTGTGCTGGAGAGGGTTGAGCCTCTTCCTGGCACTCTTTTTCCCGCGATGCAGGCACTTCTGCAATAAAGTCGGCCAGAACCTGGCCTTTTATGGCTGGTCTTGGCTTATACTTTATCGCGTATTCTCCAAACTCAATTGCCCATTTGGCTAGGCGTCCCGATAACTCGGGTTTGCCTAGAACGTTTGCAAGTTTGAAGTTGGAGAGAATGGTGATTGGGTGACCCTGGAAATATCGTCTTAACCTGCGTGAAGCGTGTATAAGTGCTAAGACTAATTTTTCGAGGGTAGAGTACCGGGTTTCTACGTCTGTTAGGATACGGCTGACATAATAGATTGGCATCTGGATGCCTTTTCGCTCTACTAGCAGGACTGCCCCGGTTGCTCTATCAGTTGCGGAAAGGTATAGGATTAACTCCTCTCCCGCTTCTGGTGCTGTGAGTGTTGGGAGTTCGATCAAGCGTGACCGAATCTCCTGAAAAGCTGCTTCCGCTTCCGGTGTCCAGCGGAAGTGCGTTTTCTTCAAACAGTTTCTCAACGTTGACACGAAGGGAAACGACTTATCCGCGTGGTTTGCCAAAAAGCGATTAAGTGCCACTAGTCGTCCATTCAGTGTCTGAGCCTGTTTGATGGTAGTAGGTGATTCCATTTTGATAATGGCTTCGACCTTTTCAGGGTTCGCTCTGAAGCCATCTTTAGTGACGATGACCCCCAAGAACTTCCCTTCTTCCATTCCAAAGGCACACTTGCTCGGGTTGAGCTTCATGTTTATCTTCCTGAGCGTGTTGAAAGTTTCTTCGATGTGTTTCAACATCGCTTCTGGGTCAGGGCTTTTGATGACCAAGTCATCCATGTAGACTTCCAAGTTCCTCCCAATTTGGGTATGAAACTGGTTATCCATCAGGCGTTGGTATGTGGACCCGGCATTCTTAAGTCCGAATGGCATCATTTGGTAACAAAATGTGCCATCGGGCGTCCGAAAAGCGGTTTTGTCCTGATCATCAACGGCCATGTGGATCTGATGGTACCCCTTATACGCGTCCAGGAAGCATTTAAGGCGGAATGGTGCCAACGAGTCCACCTTAAGATCAATTTCAGGTAACGGATAACAATCTTTGGGGCATGCTTTGTTCAAGTCTTTGAAATCTATGCACATGCGCCATTGTTTGTTATTCTTCGGTACCATAACGGGATTTGCAACCCAAGTTTGATATCTACTAACGCGTACGATGCCTGCGTCAAGGAGTTCCTTGACTTGGGTTCTACACGCGTTAGTTTGTTCTGGCCCCATTACTCTGCGCTTTTGTACGATCGGCGTAACAGCCGGATCGCATTTGAGCTTATGCTCTGCCTTACTCCGGGGTACACCAGTCATGTCAGCTGGTGTCCACGCGAAGATGTCGGCGTTCCTTTGTAATAAGCGCCAAAGTAAGGTGCGTGTGGGATCAACAATTGTTGGGCCAATGGAGACGGCCTGGTCCGGGTACTTGCCGTTGAAGGCCCATCTTTCTGGTTCGGTGATGGTTGGTTTAGCCATCTTTGGTTTGGGTTTAGATGAGACAGATGCGATGCATACCTGGGGAATGCCGGTGATCATCGCTACACCCTCAGCTGTTGGCCATCCCATCATGCCGTGGACTGAGGATACCACGGCGTTGAATCTTGCCATCCCGTCTCTCCCGAAGAGAATGTCGTATGTATGGTGTGGCTTCCTCATCACGACAAAGTCCACATCTTCTGTGCGGGAGTGTTTCCCATCTGTAAGAGTGACGGGGAAAGATAGGATACCCAGGGGGTGTTTGTGCTGCCATCAAACCCTTCCATCGAGGCGCAGATCGTTTCCAGGCGTTCCTTGTCTTCGTCATCTAGCTTGTCGAAGAACTGCCTGTACATCACCGTTGACGAGGCGCCGTTGTCAGCAAGAGTGCGAGAAGTGATGTAGTGCCCCAGCTGGCTTTTGATGACGATAGGGCCTTCTTTGCTGGGTCCTCCTGGCACTCGCGGGAAGCGCACCTCAGCTTCCTTCCACGCACATGGTTCTGGCGTTCGCCTTTTTCTTCCTCTGATGTTACCATGAACCATGTTGATGCTGATGTCAACGGGCTTTCGTCCGTTGCCTCGGTACCGGTTGTCGTTCCGTCCTCCCTTCTTGATTGATGCCACCAGGTGTGCCAGTCTTCCATCCTTGACGAATGCTTCAACAATATCCTTCAAGGATGTACACTCTTCCGTACCATGACCTTTTGTCCCGTGGAAGTCACAGGATTTGCTCTGATCCGCATTAGGTCGGTGCCGGATCACTGGAGCTTTTGGCCACGGTAGCTTTTCAGTGGCAAATATCTCCGTGACGCTTTTGGTGAGTGGCGTCCACCGGTGCTTTTGGCTTGAAGGGTGTTTGTGATTTCTTCCGCCAACAAGAGGGTGAGAGCTGGATGTGGTGTCAAAGTTTACCCTTGACTGCCAGATACCTAGCTTCCTCTTTTTGTTCTGCCGGGCGATCCGGACATTGTTCTCTCTTGTCCTCTGCGTGTAGAGGTGTGTACTCTGGGGAAGATCCCTTCCCAGTTGCTTCTCCGTCTCGGCAAAGCGCTTGGCCTCCGTCATGATGGCATCCCATGTTGATGGCATGCCATCCTTACCCGTCAATGTGCGGATAAGCTCCGGGTATTCAGCGCCTTGGATGAAAGCGGCGCGAACAAGATCTTCACTTACGTTGCCGAGACTTAGCTTTTTGGAGTTGAAGCGGGTGATGAAGTCTAATAAAGATTCATCCTCCTCTCTAACGCAGTTGAGGATCGTCCACTGTTCTTCAGTATATTTCCTCTGTTGGCTGAAGTGCTGGCTGAACTTGTTCTGAAAGTCCGCCAAGTCATATATGTGGTGGACCGGTAAACGATCGAACCATGCCCTGGCCGCTCCAACCAGAGTAATCTGGAACATATAACACCACGTGGGTTCCGTCCAGTTACTGACGGTTACCCCCGCAATGAATCTGTTCAAGTGGTCGTCTGGGTCGGATAGACCATCATAAGTGCCAATGTTGGACATTTGCTTGGCACTTCTCGGGGCGATTGCTTCCGCAATGTCCCTTGCGAACTTTGACTTTCCTGCATTTGTAGCAGTTGGCCTAAAGGTTTTTGAGAAGTCACGCGGGTTTCTCTCCGCATTTGTTGGTTTAAAAGCTTCCCCAAAATTCCTTTTTGGCTGGAAGTCCGTTTCCTTACGCTTCCCTTTCGCCTTATGGCGAGGGTTTGCGTCGGTATCGGATTCTTCTCTCTCCTCGTCTGAGTACTCGCACTCGCTGTTCATATTGAGCTGTTGGCGAGTACTGCCGAATTCGTCAGCCTGTTGAACTGAACGCAAGCGTTCATCCAATTCAGCTTGGAACTCTCTTTGACGTGCTTCGGCCCACGCCTTCACTTGATCTAGTGTTTGGCGAGGGGCCCTCGTTCGTTTTTCCAACTGGGCATCAGTGAACCCCAGTGGAATATTTACTGCACTTGCCCCGGCTTGGGTAGTCGGGGTAGTGTTCGTAAGATTTGTATAACCGCCGGTGTTCCCCCCAGTTGCTGGGGTTGTGGTTACCGGGGTTTCTTGGTCGGTTACTGGTCTTGGGACCGGAGTAACGTTAACCATTTCTTCAGAAATTTTGAAAAAACTAAATTAGTTCTAGCTTTTATGCACGGATGGCGCCAATGAAGAAACACTAGGTGAACCCACGGGCAGATTATAGATAATCTGGGGGTTAAGTAATGTTTCCCACGAGGATGAGGTCCAGCAGAGAAGGTTGTTCTTCAGGGGACCTGCAAACACAGACACCGTAAGCTCGTCACTGAGAAGGGGGGGTTCCTCCTTGTGACCACCCTCCGGCGTGAGAATCAGACTAGATTGCTCTGAATATAACTGTATATTAAGAGATTGCTAGATAAGATTGAGATATCAGATGATGTCCTCACCATTCCAAGGTGTTGGAGTATTTATAGCCGAAGGTAGGTTTCCTAGAAGGTACAGCCGGCTGAATAGTATTCATGTTCTACCAACAGTGGACTACGCACAGGCCATGCTGGTTGGTGGATAGGCTACGGCCAACAGTAAAGGTCGGCTGTATACTGTTCCTTTACTGCCGGCTGCGCACTGTTCCACCAACTGTAGGCTGCGCGCGTCCCATCGTAAGGGTTGGTGAGTAGGCAGCGGCTAATAGTGACAAACAGTACTAGAGGGTGCTCCTCCTCGTATTGTTGTCGGTGAGCTGTCACCCTGTGATTGGTTCATGGGCTGCTCTGGTCAAATTGTCTGTTCCGCCCATACCTTAGTAGGTATAGTACGAAAGACCTTCCAGAAGCATACGGACTGGCTCATTTAGGCGGGAGTATTCCCGCCTTGCTCATTCCTTCATGTGACTACTGAAGTAGCGAATGCCTTGTGCGTGTAGCCTTGCTGTTAGTGCGGGTAGCCTTCCCTAATGGCTTGTATCCGCAGCTGCGGGAACAGGCGGGGTACTTCGCCATTGGGAGGCTTTCCCTGCGGGTACAGCTGGCGTACTGCGCGTAAGGTTCTCTGAGCATGGTGGGCCCTGCTGGAGCAGTTGGTTATTGCGCAGACGTCCCTATTCAAGGTGAGTCTTGCGGGTCCAACTGGGCTCTGCTGGGACCTACCTCTTCACATCTTCTAGATCATAACAAATATCTTAAAAGTACCTTTTGGTAGTGAATGAAACAGAAAATATAGTACATTTTGCCAATACACCTAAATATGCTGGTAAACAAAAAGCAATATGTGATTTATACATCAGTACATCACAAATCACGTATGGTTACCCTACGATTTTGGTTTATGATGCTAAGCGGAAAAGCAAAAGAAGACGAAAAAGAAAGTCGAGTAAACCGTCTATGGCTGTTTGTCACACTATCTAACCTCTAGCATTGTCTTCTTCTGTTTTCTACCCCAGTTGGTTTTATCTAGTTGTTATAAATGTTTTAAGTTGAGTCATTTTCTAGCCCGTGTATATTATTTAGATGCTCAAAATACGAATCTACCAAGATCGATGTTTTAATGAGTCATTTTCTAGTCAGCGTAAATTTATTCAGTTGCTCAAAATATGAATCCACTAATTATGTTTCACACAAGCTCATAAAGAGTAACTTTCTTTAAATATCATTAGCATGATTTAGATGCCTGGGTTTTGGATGCCGGAAAACCAAAGACAAAGTTTCATGTTGTAAAACCAAACAAAAGAATAATCATAATAGTTGGTATGAGTACCGGATTTAGGGTTTAGGGTTTAGATAGTAAAGTTTAAGATGTAAAAAAAATGTGAAAATTAAAATCACTTTCTCAAAATCCCTCTAAATTTTTACCCTCAAGTTTAGTGTGGTACAATGTAGTTGCTCTTACCTAAATCTTTAGGTTTGGTGGGGATATCAGTAATTCCTAAATCCATCCATATTTTGTACAAATTGTTGGTTATGTGACTCATGTACTTGTAACAAAAAGCCATGCTCAAAATTCTGATTTGTCACTTTTCCAAAATATGTAATTAAATTGTTTCACCTGAATAGTAGATACAAACAAGCCATAAAATAGTTTTATAGGAATAACATATAACATATAAGAGAGAGAGAAAATTTTTACCCTAACTATGTGTATTGATTTTAATAGGAAATAGTGTTAAAAAACAGTTAGGGGTATGCCCAAAAACTTTTTGCACGTAGGAGTATCCTAATATTTACTCATGGGTAGCCAATACATAAAATGGAGAACAAGAAAAAGAAAGTTACACTAATTTTGACTTCGTCGTGAAAATTGAGGGGTATAGCAGGCACCCCTAGATCCGCCTCTACATACAACTTTACAATTGTCTCCTAAACCTTTTATTTAATATAACTAATTCATTATTTTAGGACATATTTTTATTTGATTATATGTTATTTTTGTTTTTACAATTAATCCGTATAGGGTACTTAAATTATTGGTAGCATGTACTGCACAAGGGAAGGATGGGAAAGTTTGGTATATGTATCATGTATGGGCAAAAAATCTAACCGACAAATATGGAATGGAAGCTTGGCTTTGCCGTTATTTGGAATCCCATACTGGGATTGAAAAGATAAAAGAAGGTCACGTTTATATGTTCTTGAAGGTCCACTCCCTTCAAGAAGGTGGGCTTAATGTGTTTGGGGTTGGAAAAAGTAACCGGTAAAAAGATAACATATATTGATATTTTGTTATTATTTTTACAAATAACTATTATATAGTCCCGATCGGCCCAAAAAGCCCATTAGTTTCCATTCTGGAACAGCCCAAACCTTCGCACTATTAGTAAAAGAAATAAACTTTTATGAGTTTATCAAGTAAGCCCATTTTGGAGTTCGTAAATATTGAACTATATCTTATGTCAAGTTTATGCATTAGACACGATGTTGCTTGTGTTTTAAAGATGATGAGCTTTTCGGGTAAAAGGCATTGGCCGTTGTTAATGACATTGTTAAGTTATTGAATGTGTGTGGATGAAGAAGTTCGTTTCCATGTTGGGTGGTGTTGATGTTAGAATTTGTGTACGTGTTTTAAATTTTTAGTAATAGAAGCGATAAAGTATAACATTGCTAATCATTTTTAAAACCTTCCACCAAGGATTCATTTACAATACTAAGAGTTTGTATGGGATTGAGTTTGAAAAATGTTTATTGGCTAATTGATGGTTTTAAAAAGCCAAAAAACTTTCTTATTTTAGATTTTTGAAAGGATTGAAAAACAGTTTTTCAAAATGCTCAAATCCTGGCTTTTCAAAATGGCTTTTTGAAAAAGCCAATAAGCATTTTTCAAACTCAATCCCAAACATGCTCTAACTTGTGCTGGTCACTATTTTGCATTTAAACTCACGAACTCGTTGGCTTTTATTGATAACTTGTATTTAAAGTGTGCATTCACGTACTTGATTGGAGATTCATTGGGTTAAAGTTGAATACGAGCGTACTTGAGGATAGATGATTTTTTACTCTAAGTTATTATGATGGAGCTTAGACATCATGGGTGAGAATGACTTAATGGATACACTCACCTACTTACAACACTACTATTGGAGATATTCCAATAAACTTGTAGATGTGCTTTAGTGTCGACCCAACCCTTTTAAAGGCCTAAAACTAACCATAAATAAATATGTTTTATTTTCAACCCTTTTAAAGGCCTAAAACTAACCATAAATATGTTTTTTATTTTCAACCATAAAAAAGTTGTTTGGATACAAACAAGGTCAAAGCACACAAGATCGGCTCTAGGGAAAGTAAACCAAAACTAGCGTTTTAGGTCTGCATTTGGATAGGGCCTACCAAAGTTAAACAAAAACATATTAAATGATTAAAATAACTCATAAAAGTAAAATACTTTTATGAGTTATTTTAATCATTTAATATGTTTTTGTTTAAATGGATATCAATACTTTTATGAGTTATTTTAATCATTTAATATGTTTTTGTTTAACTCAAATAACTTTTATGAGTTATTTTAATCATTTAATATGTTTTTGTTTAACTTTGGTAGGCCCTATCTAAATGCAGACCTAAAACGCTAGTTTTGGTTTACTTTCCTTAGAGCCGATCTTGTGTGCTTTGACCTTGTTTGTATCTTTGACCTAGTGTAGATTGATAGTCATGAAATGTAATTTATTTTATTTCCCTTGCATTAAATTTGCTATCAATATGACACGAGAAGCCTCGTTTTATAGGTTGTGACATGCTTTGCTTTTATATTTTTGGCCATGAGTAAGAAAACACCAACAATTAGAATAACATATTACTCATTCAAAGTGGTATTCCAATCTTGCAAGATACTATATATTGGCTTGTATATATTTTGCCATGAAGAAAGCTTGATGAAGCTGCTAATATAACAGAAATTAAAGTATGCAAAGATAGATCTAAGCGGCTTATATGCCTTATGCCAATGTGTAAGTATCGACAAGTTCTATGTAAGCTTTTGGCGGAGTTTCAAAAGGAATGCTTGTCTATAGCAAACGGCACAATCCTCGACAAGCACCAAAGTCTATAGCATACGACGCTATTCTCGACAAGCACCAAAGTCTGAAATGATTGAAGGAAAAAAGGAAACCAAAAAGATCGGTTTCATGAACTATAGGATTGAAAGCTATGTGTAGAATTATATACACGGCCGAATGTCTTGTGTTATGAGTAGACACCATTGAAATCATGGTGACGCCCACTAAATAACAGTTAAGGGCACCGATTGGAATAGACTTCTGGAATAGAAAATCGCCATAAAGAGTTATCATAGCGCTGGTTTCAGATTGGTCAAGATAAATTTGGACTTTATTAAAAAAGTATTGAGATAGCAACACATTTGATTTTTCTTTTATATAAACCTATGGTTATTTCCCAAATATATTTTATAAAACTTGGTTAAGCTTTTATGAAACTCAAATCTGTATAAAAGGGATGTGATCATACACCACTCCCATATGCCTGTACGGCTCGTATAGGCCTATACAACTGTATAGGCTACGTATGACTGACAAGGGAGACAAAAAACAGCTTTTTTCAACCTATACGACCGTATAGACCTATACGAGCCGTATAGGTGTAAATGGCTCGTATTGCTAGCTGACACACCATAAAACCTATATGGTCGTATAGGGCTATACGACCGTATAAAAAAACTTTTGCCAAATGTTTGGGGTGCACTTTTATCAGTATGTTTTGGTCAAATATTTTCTTGTTTGCTTAATCATTGATTGATTATTGTGTATAGACTATTATAAAATGTAAAATAATATAATCTTAAACGAATGGTCTCGGGGTACAACTACAAATTATTTAGCCGAGTATGTTATGTAAATGTTAATAGACAATTTATTCTATTCTAAAATATCATATTTAGCCAAGTATGTTATGTATTTAATACATTAAAATGTAAGATAATAACGTATTGATATTTAAAATTGTGTCCAAAAAATTGTCTATACGCCCGTATAGGTCTATACGGCCCCCATATAGGTCTCTACAACCATATTAACGTATTAATATTTAAAATTGTGTCCAATTATCAATACGGCTGTATAGCCCTATACGGCCCTGTAACATTTCAGGTTTTATCGTATTTGTTTTATCCGTTATTCGGCCGTATAGCCCTGTACGGCCCTGTAACATTGAACGTTATTCGGATCCTAGTTTCTATTAAGAACTTTTCATTTATGAACTATTAAGTTTCTTTATATTCACATCAAGCCCTTCATGTTTACTCATTGTTTAAATCCTAATTATATCTTAAAAAGTTCATAAAATGGCCAAAATACAAACATTTGGGACTAAAGTTGTCAACGGCTGAAACTTGACCCGCCTGGACGCCGGAGCGACGCGCGGTGGTGGTCCAGAAGCTGGTCAGTGCTGCTGCACAGTCAGTTCGCAATAAATCTTAATTCGTTTTCGTTTATTAGCTCGTTTATGGCATAAAATCGGTTATTTTAATCATGAATCGCGAGAAGGACCAAGTAAATGTATTATAGTCAAGATACAAGTCCTAATTCATTATTTACTGCCCAAGAACGAATTTTTATTATTATATTCCTTGATTCTTTCATTAAAACATATTTACTTGCTTAACGGGCCAAAAAGACTAAAATTAGTTCGGTTTATGTTTTTATATATAAACAAGCCTTAAACCCTGCCAAAAATCTTTACACAAACCCTAAACATCATCCTCTCAGCCGTCATACCTGCTGCCCATCTCAGATTAGCTCGGTTTTTGGTGTTTTTGTTGAAGAACCGCTCATAACCGGTTGACTTTGCTAGTCCAAGGACCTTTGACTCGTTATATCTCGTTGTTCATTCACATTCCGGGTAAGTTGTAAACTGAGTTTTCATTCCTAAACGTTTACTAATCGATAAACTTCAATCAATTTCTGAGATTGAAGGATATTGACTGGTCAATTGCTTGAAAACCCGATAAAGGGTAAAATAGTCAATATGTTTGACTTCTCGTTTTCTCACACTTCTGGTTGGATTCAATGTTCGGTTCAGAAGACTTTTCTTCTCGTAATTAAATTTTAAGGGTTCTGACCAAAACCCGACTCCCGACTCGAAGTTCGGATTCTGGTCAGACTCGACTCGTTTAAACGTTAAAATTGACATAACTTGAGTTCTACTCATCCTTTTGGATTGATTCCAGCGGCATTAGGTTCATTTTTACTTATACTTTCACACCGTTAAGTTTCAGGTTCTGTTGATTATCTTCGTTCGGCGCGTTAATCGGAAGACTCGTTGTTTATTTCTTAATATCATATTAACTCGCTTATTATAAGGTGAGTTTTGTCATTCCCCTGTTTTCACATATTTTCAAACGTTTTGGGGGCGTATACGTATTTATAGTATTTCATATTATACATATCTCAATCATTAGCAAACGTTATATTGTGTGTGAATTGCTAGACATAAATGCTATTTGATTACTTATTTAATTGCGCATTCGGAGAGGTCCACCATATTCTCATTATAGTATGATCATACGACCGTCTAGTTATAACCGGCGCCCGATTCGCTTGTCAAAGGTTCGCTTGACACTTTATTTGCTCATTGGTTTGATTTATTTACCGCTTTATTTACGTTTTGCTATCTTTTCATATTATATATTATTGCAAAACTTGATGACTTGCTCACTCAACATTATTGTTGAGAAACCTGTTGTATTTTCTATGTATATGCAGGTTTTCGCCTGAACTAAGGACTTGAAGTATTGGATTGCTAGTCGAGACTTTAGGAAATCATAAAGACAATTTACTTAAATTTTAACCTGGATTATTTCTTTATTTGTTATGGATTATTGTTGGAATTTATTTGCTATTTTTGGATATTATTGTTTTATTTGGAATAAAATAAATTATTAGATATTGTCACCACTATTGTATGATAGTTACCTCCAGCTATGAGCAATCATGCTCACGCCCAGGCATTTCCGCCTTAGGTTGGGGTGTGACAGGCCCCGTATAGGGCTATACGAGGCACTACAAACAATGACCGACTCTGACACAAACAGACATAATTCAGGTGCTATACGACTGTATAGCCCAATACGAGCCGTACAGAAAATAAAATGGTGTGTGAGGATTCCAAATGATGTGAGAGGATCCTAAGCCTTATAAGACAAGTAATATTATTTTGAATTTCAAAATAATATATGAATTTTGAAAACAAGTAGGTGAATTTTACCATATATGAAACTATCCACGGATACTTTCTCATGGAAGGCATAAACACACTTGAAATGGACTTGAAAGCGAAAACCAAAGTGGAATGCAGCTTCCATACTTTACAAAACACAAATTTAAATCTAATCATTTTGATATAAATCTATCTATACTATATATAAATGAAAATCTAAAAATCCTATGTGTCGCGATATGGTCGCTCCCCTTTTTTATGTAAGTCACCAGATTTCTTGATTTTTAAATTGAGGTCTCTCATTGATTTAACCCAAATTTATGAGTATGGATCTTACCAAAACCAGATAGCTCTTAAACGGGTTATAACATCTCATTAAATTAAAAATTAATTTTACCAATTATTTGATATGAAAATCCTACAAAATAGGAATATACTAAAATTTAATATCCAATTTAAAAAGAAAAAGATATTATTTATAATTAATAAACAATTTTATAGTAAAAAACATAAGCGGGCCATGGGTCACCAAATCCAGATAGCTTCTAAACGGTTTATAACCTATCATTTATTTATGAAACTCTTTCATCATCAAACCTTAAGTATATTATTAATTTTCTTACAATAAAGAAAATTAAAATCCAAAAAATAAATATTAAAAAACGAAAATTGTAAAACAACCATTCTCTCAAGTCATCAGATTGTTTTATTTGTAAATGAAGGCTTCTCACGCATTTGACCCGAATTCACGGGTAAATGTCTCACCAAACCCAGATAGCTCTTAAATGGGTTATAACATCTCATTATATTAAAAAATAATCTCATTAAATATTTAATATGAAAATCTTATAAGATAGGAATATACTAAAAATTAATATCCTATTTTATTTTAAAAAAAAAGAGATTATTTATAATTAAGAAACAATTTTATAATAAAGAAAATAAACGGGTAATGGGTATCACCAAACCCAGATAGCTTTTAAACCGGATTATAACATATCATTTATTTGCAAAAACATTTCATTCTTAAACCTCAAGTATATTAATTATTAACTTTCTTACAATAAATAAAATACAATCCAAATATACATATATAAATATTAAAAATAAATAATGTAAAACAAACCCCGTAATACGGGGGATAAAATCTAGTAAATTATATTTGAAGTATGAGTATCTCCATGCATCCTTAAGTTACATGTCATTGCCTGTACTTACAAGCCTTTAGCATTGCAGAATTATATCCTTGGGTGTTTGAATTAATCAAATTCTTTCACAAAGGGTCTTAGGGGGTGTTTGGTACAGAGAAAAAGAATGGGAAGAAATGGAAATAGAAATGGGAGAGAAATGGAATTGGAGAGAAATAGAAATGGGTGGAGAATTGACAATCATTTCCTTTGTTTGGTACAATAGAGAAATGGGTGGAGAAACGGGAGCAGAGACGTGATTAGGGTTCCGCCTCGGCATCATCATGGTGGAGAAATGGTGGCTCAGAGACGCGTCGCAACACCGCGAACGGAGTAGAGCGTCATCATCATCGCCGCGCAACATCAACACCGCGATTTAGGGTTCCGCCTCGCAACACCGCCTCGCGATTTAGGGTTTCGTTTTGGCTCAGAGACGCGAACGGACGTGGCTGCGGCGTCGGCCGCCGTGCCGGACGTCGGCATCATCATCACCATCGCCGGTCGAAGCATCATCATCATCATACGCGAACGGAGTAGAGCAGAGACGCGATTTAGAAGCAGAGAGAATTCCATTTCTCTTCCAAATGGAGAGAATTGGATTTCTCTACTTTTTGCCTACACCCAATTCTCAGAGAAAACCAATTCTCCGCCCAATTCTCCGCCTAATTCTCCCAAACAAGAGAAACCTAATTCTCCACCCTCAAATCTCTCTACCAAACACCCCCTTAGTGTTTTGTTGGTTTTTGCGTCTGAGGTGACCCTAATTAAGTAAAAGATAATGTTTTATTTAAATGTTATGTGTAGTGTGTAGGTGATGGGGGTGAAAACAAAGAATGGTAAGATATTTAGGGGGTGTTTGGGATTCCTTATTTTACTTTCTTATAACTTTTTATTAAATTAATAAGTTAAAACATTGCAACTTATGAAACTTTTATTCTCACAATATAAGCAATTCCAAACATCTTATTACTTTTCAAAAAGTTTATAAGTTATAAGTTGGTGAAAATAAGCAATTCCAAACACCCCCTTATAGAGTTGGAGATGAAATAAAAGATTTTAAGAATTTGTAAAGATATAATGTGGCAGATGATGTAGCAGTTAATGGCTTTTGAGGATGCTCATAACATTGTGGATAGTCTAGTGGGTCAAAATAAGCTTTGGGATAGGGCTGAGCACGGTTCGGTTCGGTTTTTAGGTGAAACCGAAAAGTCGTTTTTTCAAATTCGCAAACCGATCGGTTTTCGGTTTTTCAGTTTTGGTTTGGTTATAATCGTTTTTTTTGTGTGTGTGTAGACATTGCAAAAAAATTCCAAAAAAACGAAAATACACATTAGATTCAAAACACAACAAACTTGCAAGGCTATTAGAATTTAAAATTCAACAAAGTTATTAATAAAAAACACTAAAAGTTTAGTTCTATTCTTCATTCTTCATCGTATTCATCTTCAAAGTTTACTCCAAATCTTAATCATCTTCATAATCTTCATCACCATCAACGGTAGATCATTTTGGTGTTTTGTTTTCGTTCATAACATCTAAAAAAACACATATAATTTTATTAATGTTTAGGTAAAAATACATATCGGTTCGGTTTGGTTCGGTTCTGTTTTTTTGTTTTTTTAAAATGGAAAACCGAACCGAAACTGAAAATTCGGTTTTTCAAAAAAACAAAAAATTAACCGTCGGTTAATCCTTCAGTTCGGTTTTTTCGGTTAATTCGGTTTTCTGCTCACCCCTACTTTGAAAAAGTAAAAAAAAATCATGTTTACAACGTTTCAAAAGGCAGCAAAAAAAAATACTTAAACGATCTATGGCGGTTGATCATGGAGAGACTAGAATGGGAATATAACGAGTCGCATGCTGCTATATATCGTGCTTGTGTGACATGGATAGTAAATTATCAGAATTGGTACGATACCGATACCGATACCGATACCGATACCGATACCGATACCGATATTTAAATATTTTTACTAATCTTATCCCTAACAATATTAGAAAGCCACCTAGAAGGGTAAAGGCACATGTAACCCTCCGGTTTAAGGTCCGATGGTTGGAACCGAATTGCGTGTGTAGTGAGTGGGGCCGCGGGTGCACGATTCAATGGCGTCTGATGACTCGTCTTCCGCCCGCCCACAGTTTGAGTTACCAAAGTCCAATTTTTCTTTCTTTCTTTCTTTCTCCTTAGCTGGTTTTTCTACCATGTGAACTGAATCCACCCTTGCGTGTGTATATATATAACATCAACACCTTATTCATTCATCAATATTTATTCTTTCAACTCAATAAGCAAACATGACGGATTCTACTTCTAGCCTTCATTCCAAGTTCCAAACCATGCGCCAATGGGTCGTTGAACATAAGCTTCGCGCTGTTGGTAATTAATTTCAGACTTTTACTTTTTTTTTTTTCTTTTTCTTTTTTTGTATTTAATATGTAATTGCAGATCTGATTAATATTATTATTTTGGCCTAATTGTTTGTTTAGGGTCTTTGTGGTTAAGTGGAATTGCTGGATCAATCGCTTACAATTGGTCTAAACCCGGCATGAAAACCAGCGTCAGGATCATTCACGCTAGGTATTATTTATTTATAATCATCTTAATAGCTTCTTGGTTGGTGTTAAATCTTAATTGATTTTGTGGTTTGAAGATTTTAGATCTCAAATTAATCCAAAAATAAAAACCCTAAAATCCATTTGAGGTTGAACCAGAAAACTAAATTTAGGTTTTTTTTTTTTTTTTTTTTTTTAAATTGATGTCCTTTTATATTATTTTATATATACAATTGATTGTGTGTTTGTATTGAATCTTTAAATTACAATAGTTATAATTACAACGAGTGTTTGTGATACAGAGAATTGGAAATTTAAATTCACTTTTTTGGATGGAAGGTTAAAAATTAAATTATCAAACTTTAAATTTTTAACAATTTTAAATTAGCCCTCTACAAAATTTTAATATGAACCTTGTAAAAACCCTTGAGGCTTAAAAACGTTGATAGGTTCACACATTTATTAAATTAGTTGTGTTTGTGTTAACACATTTAGTAAACGGGCCGTGGTTGACCTTTTTGATAAAAGAGGTTGTTATGCTAAGGCAGATCATTGTGGGCGTCAGACCCACCTCATAGCCGATGTGGCATCAGTTTGCAGGCTAAGGGGCGTTAAACACCGCGCCCGAGGGGTTAAAGGGGTGTTATGGGGGACAGTAAGGGGTTAACAATGCAAGGGGTGAAGCGGGTGGCGTTATGGGTGGTGGTGGCGCCCCCTGGTGTTATTTCACAACAGTCGGCCTAATTGATCTATATAACATGTTTATTTTCGTGTCATGTTCGGGTGTGAAAGATGCATGAATTAATGCTTATCTTTTTGCTTTTTAAATATTGATGTTAGCTGCATTCATTTTGTAGTGTGGTTTTACAACATTACTATACAAATGTAATAACAAGATTGCTTGTTTTGATGTAGGTTGCATGCGCAGGCGCTCACACTGGCTGCGCTAGCCGGAGCTGCAGTTGTTGAGTACTATGATCATAATTCGGGTGCAAAGACAGAACGATATGCCAAGTTCCTATCCCCGGTTGATTCATACTCTCACAAAGACTAAAATGGAGGGTGATCATATTTAATAAAAAATTGTTTATTTGTTTCTTGGATGATAATATTCAATATGGAGTTTTGATCTTACATCTTCATGATTCATATTGGAATCAGAGTTGTTTATGATGTCACAATTTGGTTTATTCTATTTGTTTTCAATCTATGTTCTTTTAATGACTAAATTGTTTTCCTTTAATGGAGACATGTCAACCTATTATTCCTTGGTGATGTGCTATAACGTTAAAAAAAAACATTCATATGGTTCCAAACAACCAAATAATCGTCAATTAACCCGTCAATAGTTCGGGCTTAGATAGCAAATACCACCAAAACATGGAGCTCATTGTTGACCAAAGGGAATTAATTATCCCAACACAAATCTCTACCATAAATGAGAGATGATGGTGCAAAACGACTATTCCGATGCCAGCCGGTAGTATTAAAAAAAATCAAAAATATATAACCGAATTGAAACAAAAACTGAAGCTTTAGTGTTTTTGTAAGAACCAAAATTTTGGTTTGTTTTGGTTCTGCGTGTAATTAAAACCGTCAAAACCGAATGAAACTCACAAATTTTCATTTTTATTTTAAATTCTAAGTGATTTATAATATTTAATAATAGTTAACACCTATATTTTAGCTCAAATGTAAAATAAAAACTTTTAGCCCTAAATACATTATTTTAGACCAATCTTTTTTACGATCCAAAATTTTCAAAACGGCAAGACTAGAAAAGAATTTAACATAAGGGGTGTTTGGTACAGAGAATGGAATTGTAGAGAAATAGAATAGAGAAATGGAATTGCAGAGAAAGAGAATTGGTCTGGAGAATGAGAATTGACTGTTCTGTTTGGTAGTACAGAGATTTCAGTAGAGAAATATAGCTGAGAATCATTTCTCTTGGTTGGTACATAAAAAATAAACAGAGAATTATATCAACTTTATCATTAGCACAAGTATTTTTTTCATAACAAATATTTATTAAAAAATAAAAAACATATAAAAAGATGCATAAATTCCAACCAAAATATGCATTGATCAAACCAATTCACATACAAAACATAGTTTTTAAGCAAAAAACATCAACCATAGTTAAAACCAATTCACATACAAAACATACTTCAACCATACACAACTATCCCATTGAACCATCGGTATACAACTCTACCATCTCAATTTTCTCTTCTATTGTCAACACAAGAAAAGAACGTCCTAGATCCACATCTTTACCAATCAAATGAGCTGCTTTGAACCGTTTTTTCGTAGTGATACCTGGTAAAGCTTTCAACTCATCACTAACCTTTTCATAGATTTCACGAGCCTCCATACCTTCTTTGCTAAGTTGTTCACCCACCATCTCCCCAAATCGAAGCAAAACTTCCTTGATATCTTTGCAAGACTCTCGATATATCTCATCTGCATCCGTGCTTCTACCTCTTTTGCGCTTGCTTGTTACACTTCCTGTTTGTCCTTCAGATCTATCAACATTTGGAACGGCTTCATCAACAAAATCAAAGTCTTCAATATCAACAGGTGAGCTTTTTTGCGTCTCTTGAACAACATCTTCTTCTCCAAGGTCAACTGCTTTACTACCAGTAGCTCTATCCTTACCGAATATGGTACACAATTTGTCATAGAAAGGAAATGACTTGTCACGAAAATTCACAGCACCTTTGTGAGACTACAAGACAATTACAAATAAATTAGACTAAAATTTTAAAATCTAAAAAACATATTTTTTAGAATATACCTTCACGTATTCATTCCAAACACTATCATCGGCAATAATACAACATTTTTGTTCATCCCAACCAAACCCACTTGTATGCACCATATCATATACAATGCTAAAGTGTGTCTTCCATGTCTTCATCCTAGACTTTATATGTGGTTCTGCTTTGAGGCCAGAGTTAGGAAGACTTACATCTAGCAATTGTTGAACACCATTTAAATAACCTGGTTTGAATCCATTGTCAGCACCAGCATACTTTCCGGATGCATGTATCTCCATTAATGCATCAATTAGCTTTGCATCTTCATCATTTGTCCAGGTATGCTTGCTCCGAGTAACTCCTCTCACTATATTTGAATCTGCCATGTCTACGTACAAATGCATAATTATACAATTAAAAATCATAATTCATGTAACTACAAATACAAATATAACAAGAAACATTAATAAGAAACAAATAAAGTGCATAAATAAACATTAATAAGAAACATCCTTGGTTCTACAAATAAAAAATACAAAATTGTCAAACATAATTAAGAAACATTGTTGGCACGCTGCGCACGCATCGCAGTCTAACTATTAAACATTTCATTAGCAAGAAGGTCTCTACGATCGGTCCATTCTTGTGAGGGCTCGATCATAGAAATAACATTGTCATGGTCATTTGCAGGTTGTGTGTGATTTACTAGGATTTCGTTATCAAGAGGGTCTTCACTCATTGTTGTTCGTATGAAATTGTGCAATAAACAACAAGCAATGATGATACGTGGCATGGACTCTATGGGATGATATGAGTTATCACGCAAAATAGCCCATCTATCTTTAATCATTCCGAAACATCTTTCTATAACATTCCTGGCCGATGAATGTCTCATATTAAAGAACTCCTTAGCATTCGTAGGAGGACGAGACCAATCGTTAAAATGATAACGTTGACCTCGATATGGAGTTAAAAATCCTTCACCATTTGTATAACCGGCATCACAAAGGTAGTATGTTCCTACAATTAACCTTAAACTCTATGTTAATTATCATACTTAAATCTATGTATATTCTTTGAAAATTGTCTATCACATACCCGGAGTTATTTTAAGACCATTGGGTCTACTGATTGCATCACGCAAAACTCTACTATCAGCTGCAGAACCCTCCCATCCCGCTAAGACATACGTAAATAAAAGGTCTCTCGTACATACTCCGAGTACGTTAGTACAAATCTGCCCTTTTCTTGTCCTATAAGGTTTTCTATCAATAGCAGGGACTTTAACTTTAATGTATGTCCCATCTAATGCTCCTAAGCAACCCTGGGTTAAAAGAAATCATTACTTACTAATGTATGTTAGCAAAAAATATCTTTAATAAAAAATGTGTTTGACTAACCTTAAACCATTTCCATCTTTCATCAGTTTCATTATCTGGCACTGGCACGGGTGACTTGTAGAGTTCTTTGTGTAATCGACATATAGCATTTAAGACTAACTTGAAATACCGACTTACAGTTTCCCCGGACCGATGAAATCTGTTGATTAGTATCCTATTCTTTGCATTATGAGCAAGGGTATGTAAAAACATAGCAACTTGCTCATCGACTAGCATGTTTTTACTATTCTTTAGTCCCCCTCTAGTTTCTAGCATATCACAAAGTGTTGTAAATGCATGTATATTCATTCTTATGTTAACAACACTCGTAACATCACTTTCATAAACCATCCTCACCATGTTTTCACGCCTATTATGGTAACTCATTAAATATTTTGTACGTAAAGTCATTGACTCAATCGACCGACGCAAATGATAAGTACACAACATCCACCAACGAATCGTAACATAAATGACATAAAATGCACCTATGGCAACTATTCTTTGTCTGGAAGGTGATCTTGCCATCTACACATAAAAATATAAGAAAATTCAAGAAAAACAAATAACTCCAAAATATAATCCAAATATTAGTTTGCTTTGTGTCTGTTAAATCTAAACTTCATTTAGCTAAGAATATTGAAGCAGTTGCTAATTTAATCAACAACATAAACCTAATTCATGTTCTACCACTTAATAGAATAAGATGTATAATGAAAACAAAGTGTTGGATTAAAGGAGAACTCACAGGTTAGGTTTGCTGATGATTAAATTATTGATAGAAGCTGATTCCAGGTACGGCGGCGATGCTGATGGATGTCAGGTGACTGCCGATGCTGATGAAAAAAAAGTATATCAGTTTGCTTTGTGTCTGTTAAATCTAAACTTCATATATATAACAAATCAAAAGAGTTCATAGTTCCTATTATACACTAAACTAGACCTCACGATAGTTTATAATAAGCGCACCATGTTCAGAGGAACCAAACTTATATACTGTCCAAAAAGAAAAAATCCAAAATCTTCATCCTAAATAAACATTTCTAAACTGATATCTAACTAATCCAAACAATACCCATGTATCAGTTGTATATATCAAAAGTTGAGGGCATTATCGAATGCTAACAATACCTATGTAAGAATGCACATGTTAAAGCTGCCAAAATCATACACTATGAGGCTGCCAAAGTGCACATGAGATTGCAGGTAAATTAATGCAAAAACGCAGCCAAAATGCACACCAAAATGCAGCAAAATAAAGTGCAAAATTGAGCTAAAGTGAAAGAAGCTTCCAAGTTATCTTATAAAGTGTCAAAATGGACACTATGAACCGGCGAAATTACTCATCAAATCCTAGAACATGAATGCCAAATCTTGCATCAAATTGCACCACAAAATTATGTGAAAGTGAACATGTAATTGTAGGAAAACGAATATCCATCTCAAAATAACCAATCATAAATCATAATAGGTTCAAATTTTATGAACGTGAAAAAATAAATCTCAAAATAATCACACATAATAGGTCTAAATTCCTCCATCCCCTAATGAAGAGTAAAACAAAGAAAACCTGCAAGTGTAAGTGTAAGGCTCATTCCTCAAATGGCTTGCAAAACATACACCATAATTTACAATAGTCTAGTCGAAGATATTGGTTTACACAACGACGGATTTGTAACATTTCACAGACACAAAGCCAGTCACCTCCAAATCAATTAAATAAAATGAGTCAACAAACCTAAAGAAAACTTTATAGACTAACACGAAAGGACATGTAATTTATAAGTATAACACAGGTGTAACCCTCTACACAACAACCTTCAAATGAAATGAACAACAAAATAAACCAGTGTCTTTAAGAAAATTGACAAAATCACAAACAATGAACCACTAATTTGAGTGCAATCAAGCAATAAATTAAAGATAAATGATAATTGCAAGACCTGCCGAAGGAGGCGACAATCGCAGTTAGAAAGGGAATTGGTCAACACTACCGCATAATCGATTAGCAATTATAAAGGTTATTGAAGGAATAGGTGAATGTTGCAACCGATTGGTGAGTGACCGTCGAGATAACGATTAACAGGAGGCAATTGGGTTGCGGTGCTATCCTTGCTGAAGGAGGAAAATGGGAGAAATGAAAAGGAGAAAAATGGGAGAAATGAAACCCTAGAAATCAATTCTTCGCTTTTTTTAGAGAAACAAAATCAGAGAAATGGAAATGGTTTATTTCCATTTCTCACCTCTTTCTTTCATAAACAAACAAGAGAATTCTTTCAAATTCCATTTCTCACCCCTCAATTCCCTCTACCAAACACCCCCTAAGTGAATAAATAGAAAGTAGGAAAACCAAATCGAACCGACCGGTGAGTGTAAGGGGTTAAAGTGTAAATTCAAGTTAGGGCACATATTAAGAATGATCTCTAGCAGTATTCCAAAACCACCCGGGTCTAACAAAATCAGCGTCGGCCCATAAATTAGTCGGCGTTTGATCTCTAAATTCGAAAGAAACACTCCGTTCGTTCTCGTTCATCTCTGCGTGCTGTGCCTATTAATAAAAAGAAAAAAATGGTTAGTTTCTTCTTGTATTGTACTTTAATATAATACTGGTATTTGATGGATTTTAGGGTTTGGCATTTACTAGGGTTTTGTTTTGTCTCTTATGATTTCAGCTTCCGTTATCGCTTCTCAAGACCTCTCAAGGCCACCCTATGGTAATACTATTATTATTATTATTACTGGTTTTCAATTGGGGTCATGAACCAACAATCTACGGGCTCAAATTAGCAGTGTTTGAAATCAAATCTGTAGCCCTCTGATTTCCGATTAATTGGCACCACATTTACAACACTGCAAATCAGTATAATTATGCTAACAACCATATTAATTAGTTATAGTGCGTGTGTGTGATCATCTAAATATGAATTTTGTGGTTTTGAATCTAGCCGGCAAATTTGGTCGCTTGATCGACTGTCGTATAAGTTATACAATATGATGCTTTTATAAACTATGTATCAGAGTAGTCTCATATACGCTGCTTCTTGCAAACCATGATTTTCAATATGAAAGTTAGTACTTGCAGTAGGCATGATTATTATGTTTTTAAAATCTTTTTACAATTTTAATACTTGTAATGTCATAAGGTTTGTTTTGAACTTTTGGTTGTTTTAAAGAACTGTGTTTACCATTTTTAGATTAAATGACGCTTGAATTTTTAACACACATTTTAGTTTTGAAAGTGTTTTCTTTAAAGCCGAGTGAGATATACTAGCACTAGATATAGTTTGTTTGACGACAAATAGTCAAATGAGACTATATATTTACATCATATATGTTGACATGTTTAATATCTTTGGAGATTTTTATGTTTTGATCTTCTATCTATTTGCTTGTTTTGTTGTAACAGCTGGTGGAGCTTAAAAATGGTGAAACATACAATGGCCATTTGGTGAACTGCGACACCTGGATGAATATTCATCTTCGTGAAGTGATTTGTACCTCCAAAGTAATTTTATCTATTACTATATTTAAAAAAAATAGATTTTATATGCTTCGTACATCCTTATTGATGAAGTGTGAACTTTGTTTACAGGATGGTGATAGGTTCTGGAGAATGCCTGAATGTTACATCCGTGGAAACACAATAAAGTATCTTCGTGTACCAGATGAGGTATTTTGTTATCTATTATTTATAGAATAATTAACAATCAAGGGCTTGAGTTTTGACCCGTCGCACAATCTATATATGGCTGTCTGGTATGATGCAACTTAGCCAAATCAGACTTTGATGTGCTCCAAAGGTGGGGTGTTTCTAGAAACTCGTGCCAGCTTTCGTGTCGATGAACGAATGTTACATCATGACGTATGCATGATTGTGCAAGTTACAGTTTACATCTTTTCCTTTGTTGAAGCGCATCATCTTTCTGATGATAAAACAGAGATAGGTTTCTAGCTGACCAGATTTTGTCAGCCGTATATTATATTTTTTTGTGACTGGATTTTCTTTCATTGGTGATTATGAATGTGTCTATTTTCGTTATTAGGCCTGTAAACAAACCATACGTTCAGTATAATGTTTGTGAACTGCTCACCAGGAAGTTTCTTTGTGTTTGTTTATTTAATAAACGAGCGGACACGAACATTGCTTGTTCATTTAGTTAAACGAATGAACATGAACATGTGTCATGTTAGTTCGTTCTTGTGAGCTAGTTTATGTTAGTTTACGTTTGTTTATATCTTTGTTTTAACTTTTAGTTCCATTACAGTTTGGTCTAATTTTATGAAATTTAAATATCATTCATTACAATATAGTCTGGTTTTGATAAATTTTATGCCCAACAGATTGATGCTCGTGTTTATTTTTATTAGGTTTTCAGTTATACTCGTTCGTTTACGTTCACGGACGCGGACATAAGTGAACACGAACACATTCATTTTCTTAACAAACGAACACAAACAAGAAATTTCGTTTTGTGTGGTTTGTGTTTGATCGTTTTTTGGTTAAAATTAAATGAACGAACATGAACACACCTCGTTCGTGTTTTTTTTTTTTGCTTTGTTTGCAGGCCTACTGGCTGTGTTTTTTCTAGCTGACGAGATATACTCAGTCATCTTTACCTGTTTGTTACATTCTTTTAATTATTATGCAGAGATTCTTTATATGCAAACTAGGAATTTGTATACAACATGTTCTAAGTCATCTTATATGTCATGGTTTTGCGTTTTGTAGGTGATTGACAAGGTTCAGGAAGAAACCAAGAACCGCATGGGTATGATCTTTTTGTCCCAGGTCTTATATAATATTTTTATTCATTTATTTTTTAAGTTTGTGAATAAAAGTTTCTTGATGATATTGGAATACGGCGCTGCAGTCTACATAGTTTTTTAGGAGTTTTCAAAACCGAAATGACAGATGCAACCGAACTCAATAAAAAACCGACAGTTTGGTTGTATGTTTTTTAAAAGGCATTTTTTATTCGGTTTTGGTTTTGCATCAACCAAAAACCGAAAACACCGAACTGATTGGAACCGAATCAAACCAAAAAACCAATTTTAAGTAGTTTATGAGAAATTAATAAATTGTGCAGTCTAAAAGTTTTAGGCTCCCATGCATGATAATCAATTAATTTATTAATTAACAACAAAAAGTTAGCCCCGCACAAATTCAATATTTTTCGGCTCCCATGCATGATAATCAATTAATTGATATGTTTCGTTTTGTTACTTGTTTCTTTCACCTTGCAGATAGAAAGCCACCTGGTGTAGGACGTGGAAGGGGAAGGGGCGGTAATGATGTTGGTGGCGGCAGGAGACAAGGTAAAGGTGGTGGCATGGGCAGTCGTGGTGGCATGGATGATGGTGGTAGAGGCAGGAGCCAAGCTGTAGGAGGTTATCCTGGTGGCAACAGAGGTGCGCATCAAATACAATATGTTACCAGCGCTTATTCAGTTGACATGTTTTTATTATTGTTTAAACAAGTATTAAATGAACTGTTTTTATGTTGGATTCAGGTGGAGGCCGTGGTGGTCGTGGATGATGTCTCCGAGTCTCGCTTCCGTTTCGTTAAATTTGTTTTTGTTTGGGTGTATAATCGGACTGGATTGTGGAGGATGAAGACATTGGTGTAGTGTAAATTGAAGTTAAATTGTTATTTGTTCAAACTATTTAATGTTTGGTCATGAACTAATCAGCATTTGGTTCAAGGAACTTGCTAGTTACTTGTATTAAAATCATTTACCGGATGACTCCATCCACATCAACACACGTAGATCAAACTTTGCGTTTGTATCTTTTATTCTGTAAAATATTGTTTAACTAAATAGGGACAAATATGAAGAATCTGATATGAAAGTTTAATCCCTATTTAAGCCATTTTGGGTGGATATTGATAATGAAGGATTTGAGATAGGTCTTACGAGATTGTTAGTTCGAATCCTGAGCCTGCCTGGTTTTTAGCCCCATCATATGTTACGCCAGAGGGTTTTGCTCTTGTGATGGCATGACTGTCAAGGGCACGACTGTCAAGTGGCAGCCGACGATGTGGTTTTCCGGGAGAACGTTCAAGCCAAACTCTGAAACCAGCGTAGATCCTGTTAAGACGATATAGTTTGGCCAGAGTGGGGCTACAGGGTTCTCCAAATTGGAGAGTACGACAGCCTAACATATAAGACCGTCAATGTATGAAAGATTATCAAATATCTTTAAATTATTTGATAGGTGTCATTATACATATATATAATTGACAACTTTGGTGCCGCTAAGCTTCTATTGGGCCACGTGACGGCACAAAAGTGGTCCACATTTTTTTTGGTTTTGTTTTTAAATTTGATAATTAAACGGTTGTTAGTCAACACTAGATTCGTTTAACCCATTCGCTCATCATGTAATGAATGGGTTCCCATAAGTTTAGTGATTGTTAACGAATGATAATCCAGACCAGAAGCTGAACCAGAAGCCGGAGAGGTTATTATACTTGACTGGGATAAGAAGCACAACATTTGTGCATTCTTAGAAGATGATTTCTTTGGACGAACCATGTTCGGCGGCATGATTAGTTTCTTGAAGTGATCAAGGATCTATGTTGCTATATCTAGTGATGTATACGTCCACGAGAGCATAGCTAGACCGTTTTGGGATACGGCTAAGTATGTGGCTAGAGAGAATCCAATTTAATTGTATTAGAAAACAAATAATAATAATAATAAAAATGAAAAAAATAAATGATTAGCATGAAACGTGATTGATAAAGCACATGTTCCATTTGTTTAAATTTTAAATCTCGATCATCATCTAGTCCTCAACCTTCTGCCGGATTTTTTGGGAAGAAACCACCACCGTTCGATTTTCGCGTTCGACGTGTTCAGCTTAGAGAGACCGATTAAGTCACCGTCACGTTCCCTCGTATTACTGTTACCAACTTTGTTCAACAATTGAGGTAACAATTTTATCTTTATTGGCGATTCCGGTGACTAAAATTATAAACTTTAAATTTGAATTTTAAAGGGGAAGATCTATATTAATGGTGACATTCAATTTGTATTCATGTAACTATGTGATTGTTTTTTTCTTAATTTAAGCACACCTCAATTTGTTAATCACTAATAATGCTTTATGAATACGTATTTATGGGTGATATTTAAATACAAATTTGAATTTTAACATATGGTCAGTTAGCCACCTTTTGTTTACGTTATTTAAATAAAAAAAAAGATTGTATTTAATAATTTTATAAATCCGTTTGACAAAAGTCTGAATGTTAAATGAAATTTTCTAACAAGTTTGAATACTTATGCATGTAGTTAAGATGACGCAACTGTATTAGTTTTGAAATTTATAGTCATATGCTTTTGTATATTATATATAAAAACTCAAAAGATGTTACAAATGATTGTTAACTATTTAAAGAGGAGAAATGCCAAAAATAAGTCTTGGAAAATAATAAGTGTGATAATAATACAATTAACCGCCTCCGTCACTGGAACCGTAGCTACCGTCAAATAAAACAAGTAAAGTAAGTCTTGTAAATTTAAATCAAACTATAAATAAATGTAGGTGTTGGTATGACTTAACCCGACTCGACTTTACTTGCTTGCTCATCGACTATTAAGGTACGGAATCTGTTTCGTTTACTCTTAGTATTATATATTCCGTTACTTCGTAGTGCGGATTCTGTTATCGCTTACTCATAGTCATAGTATTGACTCTAGTCCGTTACTTTGTAGTATGGATTTTCGTATGCCTCAGTTACCTTTTGAGTTCAGTTATTTATATAATATATTTTGTAGCATGCAATAGTTTATATATTTTGTACTCTTTGTTGCATGTTCCTATTTGAATATATTTAGTTATACGGTTTTAGCTTAGCACTCTATTACCCGAGTATTTTTTGACTTGTCGTTGGGGCGTCAACAGCATGGCACTTATCGTGACAGTGCGTAATTAAAGTTCACGGCGTCTCTGACTGTACTTATGAAGTACCTTGGCCACTTAGAGGTGTATAGATCGATCTTAGCTCCGACTCCTGACTTCTGCTTGAGATGGAATAATGTGTGCACGCCACCCACACTGTCTCCTTGGTGCATGGACTAGCTAGCTGTGTACCCCTCTGTTTCTAGCTCTGGGTGCTTCTATATTACACGACCTATTTATTATTTCATCACAGTCATGTAGTTTAGTATTTATATATGTTTTTTGTTATATTTCTGGTCTGTTTGATATGTGTATATGCATTTGGTTAAGTTCTAAGCATATTCAGATTATGTCCCGATCGTGTTTCGGATTATGTTTCGCATCTGGTTATTTTTCGGTCTTAAGCGCGAATTTATATTCGCAACATCGTTAGTTTCAGTTTCAGGTCTGTATGCATTTTGCTTTACGTAGGTCCGTCTTAGCATGTACTATTGTTCTTTCCGTTACTTGGCAATTTTTGGCTCAGCCGTATTTTTTTGTTTGTGTTTGTCTTATTTGTTGGCAGGTAACCCGGGAAATCAGGGGAATCAGGGATGAGAGTAAAATGAAGCATAAGAATAAAGACTTTTATTTATTTTCGAAATTAATAAATTGGACTTAGGATTTTCTCTCGGTTTGGTTTTAACTCGTTGGTTGCACTTGGATTATTTTTATTCCTTTTAAATGGATTGTGTTTGGTTTATGATATCTGTAATAGTGGCACGTCAGCCTGTTCCGGGTTGGGGTGTTACAACAAGTATCTGTTGCACGTATTGATTCAGTACCTGGGGGGGGGGGGGGGGATATCATGAACGCCGGGTAATGCTACAATCAGTGTTTGTTGCTCTTATATTGAACAAACCGTTCAATTTCTCAGAGATGGTCTTCTACCATCTAGAGGAGAAATGCACAACGCGTAAGAACAAGTTTCTTATGCACCCGAGATTCCTCCAGCTTATTATTAACCACTTGGAGCCCAATCTGGTGAAAGACCCTGAAGTTGAAGACGATTTGATGGTTCTAGAACACATGAACGAAGATACCACGAGGAGAATCAGAACTTACAAAAGATAGATATTACAGACCAAACCACGTTACAAGAGGTTGATTGGTAACCCAGCTCGTGTTGATTATATTGCTCCACCAAATGACTGTTGGATCTACAACGAATCGGATTCGGAACGTGAAGCTAATGGTGGTGGTGTTGCTGGTGATGGTGGTGAAGGTGGTTCAGCCGTTGATGCTGCAGCGGCACGTAAACGTAAAGGGAAGGATGTTGCGGTTGAAAAGCCGAAGAAACAACGAACCCGTAGAGGTTCAGGTGTGGAGATACAAAATACTCCTTCCATTGATGTTAATGTATCTACTCCACCTACTCTGGTGATTCCGACTACTCCAAGCTCACCAGTGATTACAGTTTTGACGACATCTTTCCACAAATCCGAGGTTTCCGTTTATTCCTCGACCTGTATTGTCACCGATGCCTACTCCACAACAACAAGCTTTAGCACTGACTAGTCCAACACTTCCAGCAAATGCAGAGGTCTGACTACTTGTTTATGTCATTTAACAGACCTCAGGGACCGATGCAACTTGTTCGTCCTAACTTCTATAATCTATCAGTTCAACGCCAGATGTTTCAGTTGCTGAACCTGATCCATATGCAAGAAAACCAGATGACGGCGGGCATGTTATTTCAAGAAAAGATGAATATTGAGCAACAAAACATGATGAGGCATGTGCAACACGCTCAACAAGAAAACTGAGAATTGCGTGCCATGGTTACTGCTCAGGGGAAGAGGTTAGATAAATAGGATGAACTAATCCTCAACTTACGTGTAAAGAATATGCGTTGAAGAAGTTGAAAGGAGATGATGTTGACAAAGACCCTGAGGCTGGCGGGTTTGATAAGCAACCAGGTGGTGCCTCATTGTCTAGTAAATCTGCAGCTGAAGGTGATAGTGGTTTGCAAATAGTAGTGTATCATGATGCTACTAATATGAAACCAGTGGACTCGATCATGGCGAACATGATATTATCTGTGGATGTGAGGGGTGTTATGATGAGTATGGTAAACGCTGACGAGATCGAAGAAGGTGAACTTGTTGACCACTCGTTAACAAAAGAACAAATCGCCTTGCTTCTAGGATTAAATGAGGAAGCGGTTGAGGAGTTGGAACAAGAAGAGGATGTAGAGATGATGGATACTGATGAGGTGAGATTTGATACGAGTATTCCGTCTGGGGATACGTCGATTAATTTTGACGATGTGGAGGTTGAAGATGTGACAGCTGAGGAATATCCTAAGATATATACAGGTACTAACACTGATGAGGGTATTTCATTCTTTACTACTGAACACTTCAAAGTAGCTGAAGATCATATACAAAAGGAGAACCAAAAGGAGAAGGGAAAGGAGAAAGTATCTGAGACCGAACCACAACGAGCTTCGGATGGTATGTTTACACATAATGTATTGAAGATGAATAAGATGATCGAGACTTTGAGATATGCTGAACGTGAGACTTACAAGCAATCGAAGGCTCGGGAATCTGCATATAAGATGAATAAGTTCGTGAGTGTGAAGACGGTGAAAGGTAACATTATTTCATAGACGTACGACTCGGATTTAAAGGTATGTGTGGTTAAATGGGAGCACGGGGTTCAGTACTTCAAACATATTTCTACTGTGCTGACAATGCCGACGTGGGATGTATGTACACTTGCGAATAGACCATTCATGAATCGAGGTTACAATCAATGGGCAGAATGGTTCTATCAGCTTTTATTACATGAAGTAAGGTATGGTTTTAAGTATTTCAAGCCTCAAGTGCCGACTCGGAAGTATATAGATGAGATAGACTTGCGCACTGGATGGAGAAAGCTGGTCCTTACTATAAAACCGCCGCGGACGATGAAGAAAGCTCTTGTAAAAACTTTCCCTTAAAGTCTTTATAAGACATTTAGCAGGTGGTACTATGATAACAAGACGGTGAGGCTGTAATTGTATTAGGAACAGGTTTGAAGACCGAGTTCATTAGGGTGATTGACCCTATGTGGCTGGTGAACCTGTCTGAATCCGACAACGAAATTCTTTATAAGAATTGGATAAGATGGGCGGACGTTAAAGAAAATGAGCAAGCTATGCAATTCCAACGAGTTGTTTTTGTTTTCGATCTATTCTCAACCTTGCAAGGTTTCACTTCAAATATGGACTTAAGGGATTGTGTGAGATTGGGAATAGAACGAGAAGAAAGCAGCTTGGTATACTCCTGATCTGATTTATGATGTAAATAAAATTATCTATCTATAGACAAAGAAAACAGAGGACAAAAGGCATGTGGAGTTAGGCTTGCAAAGAACAGATAATAATATAATAGTTGAGGCAAGACATATAACATGAAAATTATCAATATTATAATTGTGCTATATATTATTTGTTATGTCATTTGGTCCGACTTGTGACCTGGTAAGACGGCAGGTTCAATGTTCGATCTGGTTCTGAAAACATTGACTAATACGATATTTTTAGTTTTCTACTGTTTCTAGTGTAGAACTATATATTTATAATTTGCTTTAATGGTCTGATAGGATTTTGGAGCATGGGCCATTGTATACATCAAATTTTTTTAGACCCTATCGACGGCTTCTCTTTTTGTTGGATTTTACTGGGTATGGTTGTTATTGTTGTTTGTTTACTTATTTTTATCACACACAAATCGGTTATTGAGATAGGAAACATTTTAAAGTTTTCTACTATAAGTAGAATGCATAGTTTCAAAAGGATGAATTTGATTTGTTGGTGTTTTTTCATAGAAAATGTCTAAGGGCGAAACCAGCTTTACAAAACTCAGGTAATTGATTTTATTTTCATCAACTTTCAAAAAGTATAACACTAGGCTTATAAGTGGCAAAACAATCTTTGATTAATTTCTACACTGCTTGCTAGTGATGAATCTATTAATGATTACTTGAGCTTTCTAAAGCAGGTTACGATCTTGAGCATTTTATTTAATATTATTAAGACAATTCTTGTTTGTTTCGTTTATTTGACTCACGTTTATCTTAAATTTGAATATTTCGATAAACGTTTTCTAAAATTTTGTATTTGTGATGAAGAGAAGGGAAAGAGTAGAAATGAATGTGATCTGGATACAATTATACAAAGTTTGCTACTTAATTGTTTTCTGTTTATGAAGTTATTTCAAAAACTTAATATATTTTGTCTTTATAGGATCTTAATATCATATTTATTGTTGATATAACTTAACTGGTGTAAAATGCACCCTTATGCTCGACATCCGGTTTCAGTTTAAGAACATGTGGTGGCCCTTTTCCACTATGAGCGCATGTAGTCTTCATTTTTTGCAATTTGAACCGACTGTTAAGTCATCTGTTCATTTGATTATTAATAAATGATGTGGTCAGGGGCAAAGTCGTCTTTTCATATATAAACCTAAAAATAATTTTGTAATTATTATTATTGTTTTTTTTTTCTTTTAACAAGAAACATATAAAATCATATTATGTGCACTTTACACATTTGAAATTCAAAACACCACTATTCTAACGGAGCCCGCCAAAGATGCTGCAGTTTCTGGCGTTTATGATGTAGTTTTCGGCGGCGATGAGGATCATTCGACATCGCACCTCCTTACCTAGCAGTGGCCTAAACTACATTGGGAAGTACTCCTTCCTATTAAAAAATCATAACTAGCAGAAAAGGCATGTACATCTTAACCTAATTGTGTATGATGATTCAGTTTCAGGTGTAAAATCCTAATTGTGTTTTGAACTATCAGTGAATGCAAAATTGAACTCCAGATATAGTGTCACACCCCGACTTAGGGCCTAGGCGTGACACCCGTAGTTAGTACCTGTTTTGAAAATATATCAGAGTTGCGGGTTATTAGCGGAAGTCTTTGTTTATAAAATATTAATTTATTTTGAAAACTTCTCGGATAGTAAATATCCGAGTGATTGGTTTACAAACCTTGTTTGATCTTATTTGCAATATTTTAATAATTAAAAATTCAGCCATCTCCATAAGCGAGCATCTATTTCCATGAATGACTCTTATTCCTTGCTATCTGTGCTACATCTGTTTCCCTGAAATGTGGGGGAAAAATACGTCAGCGTTATGCTGGTCGTTGACTCTAAAAACATTTGTAAAATCTTTGATTGACAAGATAGTTTTTTTGAACAATTTCAGCAGAAACGTCTCTTATTTCTGGGAACTTGTGCCACTGCCATACACACACAATTATGGTTCTCCGGGAATTGATGCCCATTGGAGAACTTTCGTAATGTCTGCTAGCCTATGGCCACGTAGCCTTGATTGATAGGCTAAACAAATATGTTTGGATCCAGACACATGTCTACTTGGTCTGAGTTGCTTTTATTTTCTACCTTGTGACTTAGGGATCACGTAATCCCTTAAATTTAGAGATCACGTAATCTCATATAAACGTTTAACTGACTTGTTAAGATAAACAACCCATTTACCTTAATGACTGACTGTAAAAGGTTTAACGTATTCACCTGTGATTGTCTTTTCTGAATGATGTGGTGATCTCGTTTGAAACCCTTTGTAAATGATAATTGACCTATAATAAACTAGGTTTATTTATATAAATACCCGGATCGTCTCTTGATCCAGCTACAGACCTTTAGTTTGGTTTTGATAGGTTTAAACCTTGATTGATCATTTGTTTGAATATAATATTTAGAACCATAGTCTTTTCATTTATTTACAAATCATATGCTGAGTTTCTTCTTCATGAAGAAACATTGAATGACTATAACCTTTGTATGTAAAATCTTACGTTTCTTAATCACAATAAAAACTACATCTCTTGCATGTAATGTTTCTTAATTGTGAAGAAATTATTTCTGACTATATCTTCTTGTATGTAAAAGCTTATGTTTCTTAATCATGAAGAAACATTATTTTAACCATAACTTTTGTATGTATAATGCTTTTGTAAACATAATTATGATCAAGGTTTGGGCTATACCTCTGACTATGGTCTAAGCCATATAATAAAATAATAACTTAAGCAAAACCCCTACCTTACATGAGTATTCAGAGATTATATGCCTAAGCTTGTATGAGCAGCACTTCTACCCTCTATTGCATATTGAGGCTTGAACCGTCGGAACTTTGGGGTTTGGAACGTACTACGATAATCCGGCACGCAAAACGATGTTAAGTGTGTGAGAGTGATGGTGTTTTGGTGTGTGATGGAATGTGCCGTACACCTTTCTATTTAAAGCAGATTTTGGACTTCTTCGAGTTGCGTGAAGGTCTGTTCGCGTCACGCGAATCGCCAACATTTTGCTGAGCCATCAGGCGTGTTGCCACCTGGCATCAGGTGCTGCCACGTGGCCCCACGTGTCACACATGTAGTATCATTACTTCCCGTAACGCGAAGCAATTCTATGTCGGTTTAATGTCTTTTGTCTTTTGCGTAGCGGGAAGGAAGAAATTTCAAAATTTCATTTTCAATCCTTGTACTATTCAAAAATACTAAAGCCGCCCTTATTTGGCTCACTACGATGCGAAGTGCGCCATGAAAACGCCATATTACGCCCGTCACCCGAGTCCGTGCGCGTCGGCTCCGCTAGGACTATAGAGGGTGGTTAGCCACATAAGAATATTACTATGGAAACCCTCTTCTTTATAAAGAGTTTTCATTTCTTTTCTTCTTTTCATGTGGGATGAAATTTCTTACTTTCTTAACATGAGATATTTTATTTTTCTTATCTCATTTTCCCCAATACTTGTCTTGAAAATATTTTTGATCCATCAACTTTTAAAGTTGACATTTTTAGTCCAAATAATTATGGGATTTTTCTAGAATGTTACATATAGGTTTAGTGACAGGTTACTTATGAGTTTCTTATTTTATTACTTAGGGTTTTATCGGGTTACTATATCGTGTTTATTCAATTTCATTTGCGAAGCCTAATTGAGTATGTTAAATGACTATTGGACACAATATTGAACTCTATACAGACTAGATGTATTGTTTCTTTAATAACCTGTTGATTTTGGTATACTAGATTAATATGTCTACATCACATACTTGTTTAGACTGGTCACACATATTAGTATTTACTGATAACGTATGTGATGAATTTAGTATTGCAATACAATAATAAATGACATCAGGACGATAAACAACAACCTTATTGTGATTGGGAGCACAATATTTGAGAATGACAAAGAAGACTTTGATGATGAGGCTGATGATGCTGATGCTGATAATGCAGAAGAGTATGAAGGAAATGAATTTAAACAGGAAAGCAGTTGACCTTTGTTATGTACTATGCAAAAGTTTTGTGTAATACCAAAAGATCATGGTTCAGTTATATAACGTTCGTTATCATTTTTTGTGAATGTTGTCACAATTATCTGAATCTACCATCCTATCGTTTTGAGTTAGCAAACACGTATACCTATTTATCAAGTTATATATCGAACTAACCCTTTTAACCAATCAAACACAAATCTTCATGCCCATCGACAGGAGTGTTATTTAATTGCTTGATGTCAAATGACAACCTGTTAGTATACGTCTTATACGCTTTTGGAAGGGGAATGAAATGACAAAAGAAGTTAATAAATTTGGTATAATGATGTGGTGGCAACCAACTAGAAATTTGCTTGATTCAAAGGAATTTGTGATTTCTTTGTCCAAAAACTATGAAATTTGAGGGAGATCAAATTATTAACCGAATAGATTTGACTTCACTTTCAAATTGGGGGTATCATACGGCGGTGTGGTGGTGGTGGAAAAGATATAAAACAAGGCCAGTTCAAATCTTTTGTAGTGCACAACTATAGAGACACAAAGTGCAAGGGTATAAAGGTTTTTTTTACAGGATTCCTAACGTTGGTTCACGACGGGGTATTAATTGCGAAAAAATGTAGACTACATGTGCTCATAGTGCAAAAAGGCCAACGCAGGTTCTCAAACTAAAAGGGTTCTTTTTATTATATGGGTGCATTTTGCATTTAAATCCTTAACCTTTTTATAATGTGTTGCGTTGTAGTTTAAACTTGATGTATAACAGTTGGTATTTTGGTCACTACATCCCAACCCTGAAATATCGGTGGTTGAACCATTAGAAGAGGGTAAATTATTCAATTCAGATGCAAGAGAGTTGTAAGCAACGATTGTAGAACAAATACCAAAATACACACAAGTGTCTTCAAAGTGTGATGATGTATCTTGTGATTTGTAATGTTTATAAATTAAATGAATTTACAATGTGAAAGAAACTTTTCTTGAAATATGGTAAAAACTATACTGGAACAACATTACAGTGAGCATTTGTCATCGGGAAGGAAATGAGTCGGGTATGAGACGAGCCATATTAACCAAAGCTTTATGTTAGATATTATAAAATTGTGTCTCATATTTGTTAGATACTCATTACTCATCATTAACTGTGTGGGTAACGTGTAATGGTTATAAATGTTTATGGTCTTGTATGGTAAAAGTTACTTGTTTAGATGCGTAATGCCCGCAACCTAATTTTTAACTCACATAATCTACTTTAATTTCTAATCCTTAACTATACTTGAAAATAGGTGTTTTAGATTCTTGAAAAGAACGTGTTACGGTTACAGTGAAACGGTTAGAAGTTTCAAGTTAGTGGCTTTATTGACGGTAGTAGGGAGTTTGGTGGTGGGTTGTTGGCAATGTGGAGAAGGCTAGGTAAAAGATGGTGCTATTGGTTGCGATGGGATTGGTGGTGGTTATGTTGGCAGCGATGGCTGTGATGTAGAGAATACATGATCGGGATGATGTTGCCGTTGGTTGCCTCTAAAACCTAGTGAAGAAACACTAATCGACCCCGGGCAGATTACGGATAATCTGGGGGTTAAATAGATGTTTCCCACGAGAGGTTAGGTCCGGCAAAGATGGTTGTTCTTCAGATGACCTGCAAAACAGACACCGTGAGCTCGTCACTGAGAGGGGGGGTTACCTCCTTGTGACCACCCTCCGGCGTGAGAATCAGACTAGATTGCTCTTGAATATAAGTGTATATTAAGAGATTGCTAGAGAAGATAAGATAATGAGATAAGATCAGATAATGTGTCCATACCATTCCAAGGTGTTGGAGTATTTATAGCCGAAGGTAGGTTTCCAAGAAGGTACAGCCGGCTGAATAGTATTCCTGTTCTGCCAACTGTGGGCTACGCACATGCCATGCTGGTGGTTGGTGGGTAGGCAGCGGCTGATAGTGACCAGGCCGGCTGTGTACTATTCCTTTTTCACCAACTGCAGGCTATGCACATGCTACGACAGGTTGGTGAGTAGGCAGCGGCTGATAGTGACATTAAGTAATAGAGCATGTTGCTCGTTGTACTGTTGTCAGTGAGCTGTCGCAGCTTTGGTCAGATCTTTTGTCCATACCTCGTCAGGTACAGTACAAAAGATCCTCCAGTATCGTGCGGACTGGCTCATTTGGGCGGGAGTGTTCCCGGCTTGCTCATTCCCTCTTCAGGTGACATTACTGAATTATTTGAGAGTTATGTGCCTTGTGCGTGTAGCCTTGCTGCGCGGGTAGCCTTCCCTGATGGCTAGTATCCGTAGCTGCGGGAATACGCGGAGTACGTCACCATTGGGAGGCTTTTCCTGCGGGAATAGCTTGCGTACTGCGTGTAAGGACGTCACGTCTCTGAGCATGGTTGGTCCTGCGGATCCAGTTGGTCTTTGCGCAGACGTCCCTCTAAGGTAAGTCTTGCGAGTTCAACTGCGCAGACGTCTCTCTTCGAGGTGAGTCTTGCGGGTCCAACCGCGCAGACGTCCCTGTTTAAGGTGAGTCTTGCGGGTCCAACCGCGCAGACGTCCCTGTTCAAGGTGAGTCTTGCGGGTCCAACTGGGCTCTGCTGGGACCTACCTCTTCAAGTCCCCCCAGTCCAATGTTCTTCTCATGAATTGTTAATAAGTGAGGTGAACTTTTGGACTTAAGCAAAGGGGTTTTGAAAAGAGTTTAGTTTTAAGGTTTTCCATGGGGATTCTTCCCGCGGAAGTCCTAATGTCACGCAGAAATTCCCGACTTTTCTGCTTGATCTTTGGGTATGATGCGGGTAGGTCTGTAACCTCCTCGCAAGTCAGGAGCGTTGAGTTCCACTTGTGTAGATTCTCCATGAGGTTTTGGTAGTTTTGAACATAGTGATCAATTATGTTAAAACAACCAATTCCATCTTGGAGCTTCAAACAATCTAGTTCTCGACGTTCCCGCTATGCGGGGATGTTATTCCCGTTTCCGCAAGCATGGCCCAGAAGATCCTTCTTGGTTTCAATTCCCTGCGGAGTGCTAGGTATGTGAAGGGTTTCGCCTTGACACTGTACCCGCACTCGTCTTATAGTTACTTTACTTTCAAGGTATTCCTAGCATCAATTCCCTGCGGGTGCTAAGTATGTGAAGGGTTTTGCCTTGACACTGTACCCGCACCCGTCTTATAGTTACTTGGTTGCCGAGGTATTCTTGGCTTCAATTCCCTGCAGGTGCTAAGTATGCGAAGGGTTTTGCCTTAACACTGTACTCGCACCTGTCTTATAGTTACTTGGTTGCCAAGGTAAGAGGTATAGTCCCGCTTACTTTTGAATCTTTTTGAAATTTGAAGAGTCGGTGAAAGGATAAGAACAGTCCAAACTGTTGAAGGGACGGTTGCGTAGTCCGACGGTTTCTTCTGACAGTTTCAGGACGTGCAGGAAGTTATGGCGACGTGACAGTATATGGTCGTTCCAGACGCTTTTTCAGGCGCGTGGGCGCAAATTTTCGGGCGCGTGGCCGCGAAGTTTACGGCGCGCGTCCTGTCAACAGCTGTTGCCAGCTTTCTTTTTCCACGTGTCATAGTTTCATTGCACCAGCGTTTTCCTCTCTCTTCCGCATTAAATTCATCGCATTCATTGCGATGAGTATATAAAGGGAGGAGAGGATGCATCTCAACTCACAGTTTCACCTCTCTCTTCTTCTAAACGATTTCCGGCGAATACTCTAACTTTTCTGTCGAGCATTCTCCTAAAATTGTTCTTTACATCGAAAACATGTCTTCCGTTCATGATCTTGAGGCTACCGCCGAGGAGTCTGACGTGTATGCCGAGAATCTGTCGTCTACTTCTGATAAGGACGATAAGAGTACTGCTGGTGAGTGCCAGTGTGCTCTTACCGTCGACCTGTACCAGTACATTGTTAGGAAGTTCATGCTCGAGCCTTTCGAGCCTGAGTTTCCTAAGCCTCATCAGACGGTGTACGATGCCCCCAAGGGTAAGATAGGGGTGTATGCCGCATTCTTCGTCTATGGGAATCTCAGGTTCCCATTGACGAAGTTTGTGTACCGTGTTTTGGAGAGACACGGTGTACATCTGACGGAGGTACACCCAATGGCGATCGCCAAGATTCGCCATTTTGAATGGGTGTGCCTCATTCTGGGCGTGGAGCCCCATGTCGACCGCCTGATGACCTTCTATTCCTGGAGGTGCATCCAGGGGTGGTATACCTTGGTCACCCGGATCAAGGGTTTGAAGATTTGTGTTACCGAGCGCAGTCTTCGGTCTTGGAAGCGGGAGTTCTTTTACATCTCTGCCCGTGTCGTCCCTATTGCGATGACATTCAAGAACGGGAGAGCACTCCCCAGCCTTCACGCCTCCAACTACCAGGAGGCGGAATGGTTTGCCAAGATTTCCCGGATCCAATCTCCGGTTTACCGCTTTGCGGAGTCCGGGATGGTGATGCTCAGGATGAGCCGGGTGTGGAAAGATGCAGGAGCGGAGGTGCCACAGATCCCCATCGTCCTCGAATACGGTTTGAACTCTATCCCTTACGGTATGCTTCATCTTCTTTGCTGATTTAAAGTTTTCTTCTAACTGTTTTTCTTTTGTTTTCAGAGGGAAACGACCTACAATCGCTCCTGCATCCGCGGGAAGCTGGTGGTCCCGCTCGGATGGGTACTCGTGCTCTTGATGAGAACGAGTTGCCCATCTTGGAGCAAACGGCGGATCGGTTTGTGGAGGTCTACCCGCCGGGCCACCCGATTCTGAGCGCCACGCGGCCAGGTAAGGAATTATTTAACCCTCGCCCTGTCAATGCTCAAACCTCTTCTGGAATTCCTCTAATTTTGTCTTCTGATGAGGAATCCGCAGATGGTCCTTTCTTCACGCGGAAGAAGAAGGCTGCTGGCGGGAAGGGTAAGGCGAATGTTGCCTCTACTGCCGATCAGGGGAATCGGTCAGAGTCGGAAACCGAGAGTGAAGAGGTGGCGGGGAACCCTGGTGGTGATGAGACCACTGTTCCGGAGGTTGAGACAGCTGTCACCTCCGGGCAGCCTAGAACAACGACGGTGACCGGCGTGAAGAGGCCGGCTCCATCGGGTTCATCCCCGCCTATTCGCACCTTCAAGCTCAAGAGGACTCGTAAGTGTAAACTTTAACTTTAACTTCATATCTTTCCGCCATTATATTTAAATATGTTTTCATGCAGGCGTGGATGCAACCGCATTCCAGGGTGGAGCGGGGAGGAGCACCTCTGGACCCATGACGGTAGGTTTGGTCAACCTACCCGAGGCGATGACCCAGGCGGCTGCGCCTGTTTCAAGTGTTGGTTCAGTTGCTCATCCCGTTGAGGCAACTGTTCCAACTGTAACATCATCCCCGCCGGCTGTCAGTGCGATCTTCACGGAATCCTTCACTGAGCCGGCGGTGATATTTTCTGCGGGTTCTTCCGCAGCGGCGGCCACGGTTGTGAGTTCACCTCCAGTGAGTTCACCTCCGATGGTCCCTACCGCAGCGGCTTCGACCGTGCCTCCGGCGCCGGCGACTACGTCGTCCCCGGCCGGTTCAGCAGGTATGTTCTGGGCTTCTAGCCAATCTCTGCCTCCTTCCCATCTGCCTGACCTCTTGGATGGATATCTGTTAGGTTCGGGTGATGGGTTTGGCGGCTACCGGCCTACTGTCGACCCTACAGGTGCGTAGAGTTATTTTGGCCTTTATATATATATTTTTGTTTTTATCATCTTTTCCTAACTGCTTTTTGTTTTTGCAGTGTCGGATTCCAATGAAGTGTATGTTCCACGTTGGAACATTCGCCGAGGAACAACCCTTCGGACGGCTGTGGACTGCGTCGAGTGGGCGCGCCACGCCGCTCCAAGTGGGGCGCTGGGGGAAGCTATGTCGAGCTATCAGGAGGGTAGGCTGACTAACGAGCTTCGAATTCTCCTTGCCCGGATGCAGCCGCGCGTCGAGCTGCTTTGTCGTGAAAATGACAAGTTAAAGGCGGCTCGTATTCAAGAAGTAGCTCAGGCGCGGGCTATCCGGGAGGAGAACAGGAGACTCTCCGCTGTTGCTGCGGAGAAGGTGAAGGCCTTCAAGGCCCTCGAGGTTGAAGTTCAGGCCCGTCTCGAGGCCCGTTCCAAGGCTGCCCAAGCTGTTAACGAACAGCTTCGGTTGGCTAAGGAAACTGCACGGAACGCAACTGAGAGGGCCACCAAGGCTGAAGCTGTTGCTGAGCCTCTACGCACTGAGAATGAGGAGCTCAAATACAAATTAGAGAGGCTTCAGCAGGCTCATGATGCTTTGGCTATGGAAGACGCCAAGAAGCTTCAAGAGATCTTGGACCAGGGGGGTATGCTTGACCATACTGAGCGTAAGCTAAAGGGCGTTGAAGAGGCTGCTGCTAAGGAAGTGTTGCTTGCAAACCTTAACAAAAGCGAAGCCGAACGCGCCTGTAACCAAGCTCAAGCTGCCCTCAAGGAGGCTCTGGTTACCAAGGAATGGCTTCTACGAGAAGCGTTGTCGCAGGTAAGCTTAGCTTCATAACGTCTTTACGCTTTCCTTTGTACTTAGAAAAGGTTTTGATACTTGGTATTTTTTCTTGTTGTAGGTTGTGCATCGAGTCTTCACGGACACATCATATGACGATGCCATGAGCGCAGCCCTCAACGCTTCTCATGAGGATGGGGAAAAGGCTGGCTTCCTGCTTGGTCTAGGGTTCGTTGAGAAGGGCATCCCGCCTTCCAACTTCCCTTTATATGATGTGGATACTGAAGCTGTATATGACCAAGCAGTGAACCAGTATGCCGCCTTCCCGCACCCGGTGGTGGAGAAGGTGAACGAAGTTGCTGCTGCTGATGATGGGCTAACCATTCTCAAGACCTTCCTTGAACCGCCACAGCCAACTGATGGTGCGGGTACAAGTGGGTTTGGAGGGAGTGGTCCTGAAGCTTGAACCTTTAGATCCCTTCCCACTGTTAGGATAGGTTTGTTTTTGTATAGATTTACACTCTTGTAGGCGGGTAGATACCCGGCCATTCTTGTAATACTTGAATTTTTATGGAATGTATAAATCTTTGTGCGGGTAGGACCGCCACTTTCACTGGATGACTTGCTTTATAGATGTTATATGACTTGCTCTTGCATATTATAGCTTAATTTGGCATTTGTTTTGCCGCATAAACCATATATGATTCGCTCGTGCATACTTTAACTTAGCAATTTTCCAAGTGTTTTGAACAAGTTAACCGTTCGACGCGCGGTTGTCAATAGGTTAGCTCGGTTTCCTCTATCATGATTTGTGCGGGTAGGACCGGCACTTTCATTTAGTGGGATGACCCAACTTTACCTATAACTGACCTGCGTGAAGGTTGGCCGTTTTTTGTGTTTATGCGGGTTTTGCCGCCTTCCACATGCAACGACTTCTTCACACTTATTTATGCGGTGAAAACCGGCATATCATTGTTTTGAATAAATTAACCGTTCGACGCGCGGTTGTCAATAGGTTAGCTCGGTTTCCTCTATCATGATTTGTGCGGGTAGGACCGGCACTTTCATTTAGTGGGATGACCCAACTTTACCTATAACTGACCTGCGTGAAGGTTGGCCGTTTTTTGTGTTTATGCGGGTTTTGCCGCCTTCCACACGCAACGACTTACTTCCCCACTTATGTATGCAGTGAAGACCGGCATATCAGTGTGGAAAGTTTATAAGTATAAATGTAAGATCATCAGCGTCAATGTGATAAGGAGAATCATTTCCATTAGAAGTGGCTCTGGGCCTTTTCTTTTACAAGTTTGGAATTGATCAACATGCAGACTGTGTAATTGAGCTCCCTTCCATGTTCTTGGGAGTGTCATCGAGCCTTTCGAGCCGATATGCACTTGGTTCGGAATCTCGTTGTTTACGCAGTATGTAGTCTCCGACATTGAAGCTGCAGTTTTATTCGTGTTTTCCCCAACTGGGGTTCTACACGCATTAGCCTGCTCAGCGTTCATTACGCCACGAGGTGCGTGAGCGTCCCTTCTCTGACAAAGGCTTCGACAATGTCCTTCAAGTCTACGCATTCCTCGGTGTTGTGGCCTCTTGTCCTGTGGAAGTCACAGAATTTGCTCTGATCAGCGTTGTGACGCTCTCGGATTATTGGAGCCTTTGGCCATGGGAGCCTCTCGGTGTCAAATATTTCGGTGACGCTTTTGGTGAGTGGCGTCCATCTGGAGTTCCGGTTCGACGACCGCATGTTATCCTTTCCTCCTAACCGAGGGTGCGAGCCGGATGAGGTGTCAAAGTTTACCTTTGACTGCCAAATACCTAGCTTCCTCTTTTTGTTTAGTCGGGCGGTAAGGACATTGTTTTCTCTTGTTTTCTGGGTGTAGAGGTTTGTGCTCTGGGGAAGATCTCTACCCAGTTGCTTTTCCGTTTCCGCGAAGCGTTTAGCTACTGTCATGATGGCATCCCACGTGGATGGCATGCCGTCTTTACCCGTTAAGGTGCGGATGAGCTCTGGGTCCTTCGTGCCTTGGATGAAAGCAGCGCGAACAAGATCTTCGCTAATACTGCCCAGACTTAGCTTCTTTGAATTGAAGCGCGTGATGAAGTCTAGTAAAGACTCATCTTCCTCTCGGATGCAGTTGAGGATTGTCCATTGCTCTTCAGTGTACTTTCTTTGTTGACTGAAGTGTTGGCTGAACTTCTGTTGGAAGTCTGCCCAATCGTAGATGTGGTGGACCGGTAGATGGTCGAACCACGCTCTGGCTGCTCCAACCAGCGTCATCTGGAACATATAACACCACTGTAACATCCTAAAATTTTAATGTTGAATAAAGAAAGTTATGTTTAGTGATTTCGCGTTAATTATTGGATATCAAGTAAGGAGCGGATCATGGACTTGGATTAATTGAGATGGGTTAAATGAGAATGGGCCTTAGGTCCATGGGATTTAAGGGATATAAATATCCCCTAAACTCTAAAATATCTTTCATTTCACCATATTCTCTAACACTCAAAAACACACACACCACACACCAACACCGCCGCCGGCTGAGGGAAGAACCGAGCCAGATCCGAGAGAGAGAGAGCGATTAGTTGTGATAACAAGTTAAACAAGATCCAAACAAGCTCAGAAAGGTATGATTCTTGATCTTTGAAGTTTAAAGATCCAAGTTTTATAGTGTAGATACGACCGAAAATGGTCGGGAAGCGTAGTGGGTGATGTCGAACCTTAACAAGGGTGTTAAAATCGCCAAAATGCTCAATAAAAACCAAAACAGCGGCTGATCTGGGCAACTTCGCATGCAACTGGGCAACTTCGCCTTCAAAGCGATAACTTCGCCTTCAAAGCGATAACTTCGCCTGAGGCCAAGTTCGCCTAATTGATAACTTCGCTTACGGCTAAGTTCGCCTGATGACAACTTCGCCTAGAGCTAAGTTCGCCTGAGGCTTAACTTCGCCTAAAGCCAAGTTCGCCTGATGACAACTTCGCCTAAAGCTAAGTTCGCCTAAGGTTTAACTTCGCCTAAAGCTAAGTTCGCCTAAGGTTTAACTTCGCCTAAAGCCAAGTTCGATTAGAAAATAAATTAAAAAAAAAACTAATGAAAAATGTGTTAAGACAGTTAATGTAAATAAAATTTTACATTAACCTGCTAGGGGCTCTGCCCCAGCTCGACCCCAGCCAGGGGCTCTGCCCCTTGGACCCTGCTAGGGGCTGCCGCCCCTAGACCCCGCTGCCAGGGGCGCTGCCCCCGGACCCCCGTTCGTTGTGGGTAGTAGTTAAGACTAGAAAGATGATATGAGTAGTGATAGTTGTTTGATACGTATACTTGTTATACAGTCAGTCGTGCACAACTGAAGAAAGGGATTACGATTAACGGTGAACGTAACCGTGTTCAGGTGAGTTTCTAGCCCCATTCCTTGTTATGTTTTCGGGGCTGTGTGCATACTTGATGTGTTGATTAATACATTTATCCTAAGTGATAAGTGTATGCCATATGTGATATATGTGATATGAATGAATGATTGCTTGATGGTACGTGAACGATCTTCGGATATTGCACGTACTGTCAGGTTGTAACACTAGGTATAAGGTAAGTATGTTATGTATGCTTATGTGTATGAATGTGATAAAGTTAATAAAAGAAGGAAAGGATGGTTGTATGGTAACGAAGAGGGAATTGAACCCTACTAATATTCGAGAACTAGGGAACCGAACCCTACTAATATTCGAGGAAGGAGGGTACCGAGCCCTAATAATACTCGAGGTATGATGTATGGTTGTATGGTAACGAAGAGGGAATCGAACCCTACTAATATTCGAGAACTAGGGAACCGAACCCTACTAATATTCGAGGAAGGAGGGTACCGAGCCCTAATAATACTCGAGGTATGATGTATGGTTGTATGGTAACGACGAGGGAATCGAACCCTACTAATATTCAAAAACTAGGGACCAGACCCTTATAATATATGTGATGTTAGGGACCAGACCCTTATAATATCTGTGATGTTAGGGAATCGAACCCTTCTAATATTCGAAAACTAGGGACCAGACCCTTATAATATCTGTGAGGTTATAGGGCGAAAGGCTCTTTAAAACGTATGATTATGTATGTAAAGAAAGTATGAAGGTAAAAATGAAAGTAAAAGCACTTAGGTGTGTATGAAAGAAAGTTAAGAGGTTAAGTATGAAATGTAAGAATGTATTGTATGATTATGTGATTAACTAGAACTCACTCAACGTAGCTGACTTTTAGTATGCACGCAGGTGAGTAGGATGAGGCAGCTCGCTTGAGGAGACACGTGGCACTGAATAAGAGTCTGGCATCTGAAGACTTATGATGTTTTAATTTTAATGCTTTAATGTTGAAAGACAAAGGATATTTTGAGACAAGTTATGAATTATGTAATGTTTTATGAAAGTTTTATATTCCGCGTAAATGTTTTAATTAACTCTGATATTTAGAACTGTGTTTATGAGTAAATCCAACACGAAAGTAGGGCTACCGGTAACGGGGCCTTACAACCACGTGGGTTCCGTCCAGTTGCTGACGGTTGCCCCCGCTATGAATCTGTTCAAATAATCGTCTGGGTCGGATATACCATCATATGTGCCTATATTGGACATTTGTTTGACACTTCTCCGGGCAATTGCTTCCGCAATGTCCCTTGCAAATTTGGACGTTCCCGCATTTGCAGCAGTTGGTCTGAAGGTTTTAGAGAAGTCACGTGGGTTTCCACCCGCGTTTTTTGGTTTGAAGGCTTCTCTAAAATTCCTTCTCGGTTGGAAGTCCGTTTCCTTACGCTTCCCTTTCGCCCTATGGCGAGGGTTTGCGTCGCTGTTGGATTCCTCCGAATCTTCCTCATACTCGCACTCATTGCTCATGTTGAGCTGTTGAGTGCTTCCGAATTCGTCAGCCTGCTGGAGTGAACGTAAGCGTTCATCCAACTCAGCTTGGAATTCTTTTTGACGTGCTTCCGCCTACACTTTAACTTGATCAAGTGTTTGGCGGGGGAGTCTCGTCCGTTGTCTCTCTAACTGGGCATCGGTGAATCCCAGTGAAAGATTGTTTACTGCACTTGCCCCGGCTCGAGTGACCGGGGTAGTGTTCGTAAAATTTACTGCACTCGCCCCGGCTTGGGTAACCGGGGTAGTGTTCGTAAAATGTGTGTACTCGCCGGTGTTCACCCCAGTAGCTGGGGTTGTGGTTACCGGGGTTTCTTTCCAGAAGTTTTGAAAAAACTGAAAGAATTAGTTCTAGCCTTTATGCACGGATGGCGCCAATGAAGAAACACTAATCGACCCCGGGCAGATTACGGATAATCTGGGGGTTAAATAGATGTTTCCCACGAGGGGTTAGGTCCGGCAAAGATGGTTGTTCTTCAGATGACCTGCAAAACAGACACCGTGAGCTCGTCACTGAGAAGGGGGGGGGGGGGTACCTCCTTGTGACCACCCTCCGGCGTGAGAATCAGACTAGATTGCTCTTGAATATAAGTGTATATTAAGAGATTGCTAGAGAAGATAAGATAATGAGATAAGATCAGATAATGTGTCCATACCATTCCAAGGTGTTGGAGTATTTATAGCCGAAGGTAGGTTTCCAAGAAGGTACAGCTAGCTGAATAGTATTCCTGTTCTGCCAACTGTGGGCTACGCACATGCCATGCTGGTGGTTGGTGGGTAGGCAGCGGCTGATAGTGACCAGGCCGGCTGTGTACTATTCCTTTTCCACCAACTGCAGGCTATGCACGTGCTACGACAGGTTGGTGAGTAGGCAGCGGCTGATAGTGACATTAAGTAATAGAGCATGTTGCTCGTTGTACTGTTGTCAGTGAGCTGTCGCAGCTTTGGTCAGATCTTTTGTCCATACCTCGTCAGGTACAGTACAAAAGATCCTCCAGTATCGTGCGGACTGGCTCATTTGGGCGGGAGTATTCCCGGCTTTGGGCGGGAGTGTTCCCGGCTTGCTCATTCCCTCTTCAGGTGACATTACTGAATTATTTGAGAGTTAAGTGCCTTGTGCGTGTAGCCTTGCTGCGCGGGTAGCCTTCCCTGATGGCTAGTATCCGTAGCTGCGGGAACAGGCGGAGTACGTCACCATTGGGAGGCTTTTCCTGCGGGAACAGCTTGCGTACTGCGCGTAAGGACGTCACGTCTCTGAGCATGGATGGTCCTGCGGATCCAGTTGGTCTTTGCGCAGACGTCCCTCTAAGGTAAGTCTTGCGAGTTCAACTGCGCAGACGTCTCTCTTCGAGGTGAGTCTTGCGGGTCCAACCGCGCAGACGTCCCTGTTCAAGGTGAGTCTTGCGGGTCCAACTGGGCTCTGCTGGGACCTACCTCTTCACCTAGTTATAACATCATCCAGTTCACTATTCCAACCAATGAACCGTTGGCCTATTGGATTTTAAAAACATTGGTTGTATTTCTCTAGATTCAAAGGTTGTTAAACTTAAATATGCCACTTTTATTTTACTGTTATATATGATACACACTGAAAATTTACATATTAAGTTAAAGTAGAGGCTAAACATGTTGTGTTCGTCAATTCATAAATCTCACTCAACACTAACTAACAAAAACTTACACCAACTTGAACACGACACAAATCCAACAAATACATATATTCATTGGTTAACACAACTACTAACTTTATGCCAAAATCAACCAATATAAACCCAAAACAATATAAAAAAGAAAACCACAAGTGATACTAATAAGTGAATGATAACTCTTCGAAACCAATGGCCCAGATGCAAGATATCAACATCAATATAAATCCTCAAATTCTCATACACACATATATCACATTACAATTAATTTTTTTAGTGGGCTTATTAAAAGTTAAAATATACTTGTATCATCCATCATCATATATATACACTACAACACTCCCAGTCCAAAAACCAATCATATAACAAAATAAAAATAAAAATGAATAATAATATTTGTTCATCATCAACAAATCCAGTATCCATCATCTTCTTGTTCATAACCCCCAAACCTAATTCTTCTTCAATTCTCTCTCCATCCGCCGTCTTTAACATCCCGCCGCCCAAATCCTTCACCCTCGCCGTCCGACGGACTAATCTCCGGAGATCATCGCCGGAAAACGACATGTCAGTCACCGTTCCGATTCCGTATGAGGATGAGCAGCCGTTCGTCAGTTCTAAAGCTCGTAAGAACTAAACTAATTCCTTCATTGATTTTGGATAGTTAAACTTTGCTGTTATGTGCTTTGATTGTGTAGGATTTGATTAAATTAGACAAGTTTGTTTATATATTAGGTTTATTTTTAATTAATTTAGTAAAGTTTAGCACCTTTGGATATTGATTTGATCTGTTTTGGAAATCACTGTTCTTGAATGTTAATATAAGTTTTAAAGGTCTCAAGTGAAACATAGGCGGTTAGGACTGTGAAGCGTTTTGGGCTTTCGGTGGATACGATTGGGGAAGGGATTGGTTTTAATTACATAATTAAAGCTCCTATTTTTGTTGAGTAAGTTGCAACACTAGTATTTAAACAGCATTATGTTGTTGTAATTACATAATTAAAGCTCCTATAAAGATAAACACTAGTTGCAGCCGTGAACGGACGTAGGTCACCTTGACCGAAGCACGTTATATTGTCGTGTTCTTTATTTTCTCATTTTCTGCTTGAGATTCGTTTTTGTTTGTGTGTTGTTTTGCTTCCGCATCGCCACTTTGTCTCTAACAAGTGGTATCCGAGTCATACCCGTTTCTACCGTTCTCAGGATCGTGCGTCTTCATAACTTATGTGATGTATTGTAGATTTGTAGGTGTTGACGGTTCCCAGACGTTTGGTCTAACCTGTTTATTGTAGAAACAACAATATGCACATTGTTGAGTTGTTGAAGTGTGTTTGAACCGGTCATGTTAGGGTTTCACATCTATATGATGCTATATTTGTATAAAGGAGTATTGCACTATTGTTGGAGTACGGTTATTACAAAATTGACTTGTTAAAATATGTATATATACAATATACTTAAATATGCATGGATAAGGTTAACGATTTGGTAAGAGTTCTCATGCTTTTCAAACACCCGTCTTTACTCCTTGTAAGTAGTAAATATGTGTGAAACTTTATATCAAAGCAATTATATTTGGAAGTCGTAAGCTTCTAGATATTAGAAAGGCTTAGTAGGTCTGCTACCAAATATGTAAGAAGATCTTATTGTAATTGATGTGATAGGAATTGATATGTTGCTGATTGTGATTGATAGAATTTAGAGATGAAAATAGGATCAAAGAGATAGAATGATTGTATTACTAAAACGTAAAGAAGAGGTTACACGATAATCCGATAATCCATGGCTATGCCCTCTCTCCATACATTGGAGCCCTAACAATGAACAAACTCAATCCTACCCACTAACACGTCTTATTCCTATTAGTTATACTACCTCTATATTACACTCTAGTCACTTGTATTCATTTCCCATTGACCCCCTTAAGAATGCCTATATATCACTTTCCCCCATAGCTCATTCCCATCATTACTCCGCCCTTGAACACAGTCTTGTCCTCAAGACTGGAATTGTCTGCATCGTCTGGTGGCCGGCCCTGCCCATGCAGCACCCACAAATGATAGGATCCAACAGTGACAAACATGCCAAAAGACAGAATCCAGTCAGCATGAGTGGTCCAAAACTGAGAATTCCCCTTCATAAAGAACCTGTCCAAATAGCTATTGGAATCTCCTTGTTGACCCGAAGGAATGAACCCAACATATATGGCTGTAGACAGATTGTGAAGAGTGGCATTTGGACAAGAGTAAAGGTACCATACCTCCTTTCCCACCAAGGCGTCTATTGTCAATCAGGAACGTAGACACCATCGTAAACACCATCGTGACCAGCAGATATTGTTGTTGAAGCATGACGAATGTGTGACGTGTATTAGTTTCATTAAAAAAAAGGATGCTCATAACAGCTAAAAATTGATCCACTGTTTGAAAATGTTGCACCAATAATTCTTTGTTTTTTAAAATTATCCCTCATAACTCTATATGCATGAAATACCCTCAAGGTGTGGATGCGTGTAGCTGCCATTATCAGTTCATCTCCAGTTGCTAGATGTTGAATCGAAGCCTTGATTGTCATGAATTTCTTGCTATCCCATTTATCCACCTGAACCTAATCCGAATTAAGGTTTGTATACGAGTCGGGTCGTTTAGGATCAGCATCCTTAAAGAACAACTTAGGAGCAGATATGCCTTGATGAACCAAAACTGAAGTACCAAATTCAAGCAAAACCAGATGAATAGGGTCAAACAGACTGCTACACCGATTAAGAAAAGGTGTTGGAAGAAGGACCAGAGCAGTTACATAATCAAAGTTCAACCCTGGCAATTTTGCCTCAATAGGATCTGTGAATTTGGGAATAAAGGCGCCTAAGGTGATGGTGCTCGGTTCGGAATCGGAATCCTTCTCTGCTGACGAATACAGTAGATCAATCAATTGTGACCGAGACATTGCATCTTCAATCCCACCAGAGTCCAAACCCGGTTTCCATTCAAAAATTTTAAAAAGCAAAATCAATCAATCAATCATGCCCAGTAAAATCCCACCGACAGCAAAGCTATAAGTAGGGTCTGGGGAGGGTGGGATGTAGGCACACCGTACCTCCATCCAAAGGAATGAAGAGGTGGCTTCCAGAGAGACCCTCGGCTCTAAGTACATGTGTATGAAGCAAAATAAAGGAAATCAAAGTTTAACAGTTATATACAAACTACTACTAATTATAATAACATTAATAATAAGATCACAGTTTAACAGCTATATAAAAGCTAATAATAATTATAATAATAATAATAATATATGTAAGGGAAATACCATTATGGTATGCGACCTAAATAAGTTAAGTCTAAGCCCTAAGGTATTCAATTCTCTCTAAAAATCCTTAACTTTAATTCTACTTCTCCACGAATTCCTATCCTCAACCATGTCCTCGGAGAGGTTTAGGTCTATCAAATCATGCCTAATCCTCTCATACCAAGTCAATTTCGGTCGTCCTCTACCCCTCCTCCCCTCTATAGTAATGTTTTCTACGGATCTAACAGGATTCGTCGTCTGTCTTCTCTTTACATGTCCAAACCACCTCAATCTCCACTCTCTTATCTCCACTCTCTTTACATGTCCAAACCATCTCATCTCAATCTCCACTCTCTTTACATGTCCATACCATAAGGGAAATACCATTATGGTATGCGACCTAAAAATTTTAAAAAGCAAGTTACTACCAATTTTTGAATGATTTGGATGAACCTGAGGTACAAGAATTGGATTCACATCTGAATCAACGGAAGTGAACGAAGCATAAGAGTTCGGTGAGGACTCAAAACACATCTGATTGTAGGTTATCAACCGGATTTTCAGATTTGGGGAAACCAGAAATCGGAGTGGTAAGTGCAAGCCTTAGATTTGAAATATCCACACCTGAATCATGACATGAAACCTTAATTTCAAACAAATCAAGGTTTGAGGAACTTATATCCTCATCCAATTGCACATCTGGATTGTGAATTTCGAGGCCACCAAAATGCAAGCGCTCTTCAGATCTGGAAACGAGTGCCTCCAGTTGAGCTACTGGAGGCGGAAGACCACCAGACAAATCCCTATCGGAAGCAGGTTTGGGACTAAAATCCCTATCTGAAACAGATTTGGGACGAGAATAGGGAAATACCTCACCGAAATTGGCTCCCGAACCAAGCAACCCAGCAACCGTCTTCTGTTCATGTTGTTTCATCCAGTTCAACACCTCTTTTCAAAATTCTCTGGATTCACCACGATCAACCTCCAATGCTTTCAATGTAGTTTTAATCTCAGAAACATCAGATTGTAATTGTAGAATCTGCTTTTCGTGAGTATCCAATCGAGAATTTTTGAGCTAGGGTTTCCGTGGTTTGAACAGAATAAAACGGCAGGTCTAGGGAAGGTCGGACCAATGATAGGAATTGATATGTTTCTGATTGTGATTGATAGAATTTAGAGATGAAAATAGGATCAAAGAGATAGAATGATTGTATTACTAAAACGTAAAGAAGAGGTTACACGATAATCAGATAATCCAGGGCTATGCTCTCTCTCCATACATCGGAGCCCTAACAACGAACAAACTCAATCCTACCCACTAACACTTCTTATTCCTATTAGTTATACTACCTCTATATTACACTCTAGTCACTTGTATTCATTTCCCGTTGACCCCCTTAAAAATGCCTATATATCACTTTCCCCCATAGCTCATTCCCATCATGATGCTATAAATGCAACAACAGTTTCCTGAAATGAAGTTTGTATGCATATTAATTGCATTTTTGTTATTTGAAAAAGTCATGTTATATCCCGTGGGGTTGAATTTTGACTTATTGGGGTGGTATTACTAGCTTTAAAAGTTTTTTTGTTTGAAATATATTGAATTTGAGTGTTGAAGATGATTGGATTTCAATAAACGCAGGCCAAGGTTTCGGCACGTTGCCGCACGTAAGCTTATTTGCTATAAGTATTTATGTTTGTAAAAATTATAAGATCACCTTGAAATCCAAAATGTTCGAAAGTGCCACCTGTACTGAATATGGATGGTTGTTCATTCTCTCTCTTGTTTTGTATGTGTGTATCTTTGTCTCTCACAATATATATTATTACAGGTAATGGGGCAAGTAAAAGTGCGCCCCAAAAGAATAGATACTCAATGAGCTCCATTAATTGTTTTGGTGTGGATCTCACACCAGATAATATAGCAATTTCCATGGTATACTTTGTTCAAGGAGTATTAGGGCTTGCTAGACTGGCTGTCAGCTTTTATTTTAAGGATGATTTGCATCTTGATCCAGCAGAGGTATATTATTATGTTGTTACTATAATTAAATACTTTCATCACATTTACTTTGCAAATTAGAAACATGAAAAGATCGAGTAAGAAAGTTATAATAAAGTTTCCAATTTATTTTAGTAATATATAGGCTTGATTCAGTAAGATAAAACTAATTAGTTTTACATGGTGGACTAGACAGCTGTGATAACCGGTTTCTCTGCATTGCCTTGGCTTATTAAGCCGTTGTATGGTTTTATCAGGTGTGTTAATAACTTAATATGTACAATCTATCACATGTGCATAACGCGTGCCATTGATTAATCCACAAATATTCTTACTTGAATATCATGTTCTTTTGTAGTGACTCGGTTCCACTTTTTGGGTACCGAAGAAGGTCGTATCTAGTTTTATCTGGACTTCTTGGAGCCCTTTCGTGGGGTTTAATGGCCACTCTTGTTGATGACAAGTACGGCGCGGCTTTTTGCATACTTCTTGGATCGCTTTCTGTTGCGTTTTCTGATGTTGTAAGTATCTACTACATTTTATCTGTTTCCTTCGTGTCAGTTTATGTGTTATCTTTAATGAGTAAAACAAAAGAAACCGATGTTCTTAAACCATATCACTTGGTAAGTGTTGTAATGAAGGTTTTCATTTTTAGCCCTTTAACTATTTCAACCAAGGTGTAGTTTGCTAAATCTAATGATATATATATTGATAACATACAATAGGATGATTTATTCAAGTGTACATTTTTTTAAAAAGATTTAAATTCTTTCTAGATTCCAAAGTGAACTGTTACTTTTGGTAGGAAAGTAAGTATAATAGAATAACACATTTCTAGGTATATTATCTGCTACAAGTATAAATATATGTTACATATGCATAAATAATCATATATATATGTGTGTGTGTGTGTATATCTTTATATATAATAGAAGAGAGCATTATTAGGTATAAATAAATGTCGATTTTGGAGAACCAAGAAATGAATGTTTGAAAACCGCCAACCCTCCTACTCCATGACGTTTCATTTAGCATAATAAATACATTTTCATTACTTAATATTTGTAACTAAATCCATCCATGTGCATACTATGTATTGTTATCAATGTTATAGACTTCTAGCTTTTATAAAGTAGTTATAAACTTAAGTTTTATAGATTTGTAACTATATCCATCTGTTCATATAATATGTATTGTTGTTAATGCTATAGACTTATAGATTCTATTTAGTAGTTATAAACTTTTAATACATCCTATATATTTAATGGGTAGAAAATATTCTCGACATACTTTTAATTTATGTTCTTTAGTGTGTCATTTTCAATATCAGTTATGAGTCTCATGTTTTGGATTGCAAACACTCGCATTGTTTTTTGCACCATTTCTGACCTCTTATTGTACCACGTTGACTTTTAAAGGTTTACTATGTAAAAATATGACGTAGAAGTAATATTAAAGCCTTTTGTGAAAACCTATACCTTGAGTACACGTGTGTGCCCCTTCACATAACACTTTTTCAAAGCACACACACATACATACACACACATGATAATGATGTGACGTATGTAATAGTGTAGGTTGTAGATTCAATGGTGGTAGAACGAGCGCGCGGCGAGTCGCAAAGTGTATCCGGATCTCTTCAATCTCTATGTTGGGGATCCTCTGCTTTTGGAGGAATTGTAAGCTCCTATTTTAGTGGGTCCCTCGTGGATGCTTATGGTGTAAGGTGCGAACACTTCAATCTTTTAATATTATTAAACATTACAACTTTTTCCTTACATGCACGATCCCACTACATTTGCAGGTTTGTTTTTGGTCTTTCAGCATTGCTTCCTTTGCTGACATCAGCAGTTGCTGTTCTTGTGAAAGAGCAACGCGCTCGTGGCCCCTTGTCTTCTACCTCAATAGATACTGCTACTAATGGCATTCTTGAGTTGTGGGAAGCTATTAAACAACCGAACGTGTTTCTTCCCACTTTGTTTATTTTTCTTTGGCAAGCAACACCTCATTCAGAATCCGCCATGTTTTACTTCACGTAAGTTCTTTCCTTCCCTTATTGTACATGCTTGGTTTGGCTATTCTGTTGAATTGAACTGTAACGAAATGTTTTGGTTATCAAGAAAGCATAACTGGTCAGTGTCGATTAAATCGGTTGCCTGTTTTCAAAGGGAGTATCTGTTAAATCGGTTGAAAGAAAATTGGTTTGTTCGTTACAGAACCAATAAGATATTGGGAACTGCAATAACCACATAATATATTTGCATATTTTGCTTTGAATGTGATATGTCAGATGGTTATGTAACTGCTTATGTTTCTTTCTCCCACTAGCTCTGAGTATTTTTATGCGTTATGTGCAACTGCATTATGCGGTTCTCAATATAGTATTGGTTCTGAATAGGGGTGTAAACGAGCCAAGCTCAAGCTCTAGTATGTTAAACGAGCTCGAGCCGAGCGAGTTGGGCTCGGATCGTTTCGAGCTTTATTTCGAAAGATCGAGATCGCCTTGTGAGTAGTTTTCAAGCTTGGCTCAGACTCATTTATTAAAAAAACTTATTTTTAGGGTTGAACTTGTTTAAGCTCTTCTTGATTGGAGCTTTTAGCGAGCTGATCTCAAGTAGCTCATGAGCGGCTTAGCTCGTTTACACCCCTAATTCTGAGACGAACATGTCTTTATATATTAGTTCAGTTTGTTTTTTTACTATAAGCAAAACTGAAACCACTATAGCCGGTTACTAAAATAAACGAAATCGAGCCTTCCTCTTTTTAATTGGTTCGGTTAATTCGGTTTTGTTTTTTGTTAAGTCGGTTATGGTTCGGTGGTTCAGTTTTCTGCTCACCCCTACAACATACATTTGTAACACACTTGCACAATTTATGTGTTTTAACTTCTTATTATATCCAGAACAAATAAACTCGGTTTTACACCAGAGTTTCTGGGCCGGGTTAAGCTCGTGACATCAATTGCTTCACTTGTTGGTGTTGGACTTTATAACGGATTTCTTAAAAGTGTTCCCCTGCGCAAGATTTTTCTTGGTACAACCGTAATCGGTACTGCCCTTGGGTTGACTCAGGTATGACTTTTGTTTACATTATTGTTGGATTCTTCTTAATTTGATTATTTCGCATGCTTGTTAATCAGCTTTCTACATGTTGCAGGTTATCCTGGTCACTGGTTTGAATCGCAAGTTTGGTATAAGTGATGAGTGGTTTGCCATTGGAGATTCTTTAATTATAACAGTTCTTGGTCAGGTAATCAATTTTGTCTACGTTTATTGTAAATAACTAGTCTGTTTAATCTGGTTAAAATTTTATAAATAATCTAATTTTATTGGGTAGTTTTTGATCAAAAATTTTGTTAGCAATCAGTGTATAATAAATATATTATTTAAATCTTTGAATAATATTATTTAGGAGGTTTTATGCCTTAATGTACACTTTTGACTAGGGGTCTAAACGAGCCAAGCCGCTTGTGAGCTACTAGAGATTGGCTTGTCAAAAGCTTGAATTGAGATGAGCTTAAACAAGCCTAAGCTGGGTTGCAATCCAACATTGAACTAGTTAAATAAATGTTTGTGTACTTGAACTTCAACTCGACCTGGCTTACGATCCAAAACGAGCCTATAGTTTATATAATATTTATTTAGTATAATAAATTTAGTTATATAATAATCTTTATGACCCAAATTTTAATATAAATAAGTAATATTTTGTATATCATCTTATATATAAAAATATTAATAAAACATATATAAAAATGATTACAAATATATATTAATAAATTGGTAAAAATAAACGAGTAGAGCCCAAGCCATGCTTGAGGCTGAAAAACTACTTACGAGCCGAGCTTAACTTTAGAAATAGAGCTCAAAACGAGCCGAGCTTGAGCCTAGATGGGCTCGGGCTTGGCTAGCTTACGCTCCTACTTTGACCTGTTATCTTATAAGCTATATTTTTTTATATGACCATTTAAGATTGGCAACATATCTCGAATTGGACTGTTGAGAAATTTGTTTTGCGACAGGCGTCTTTCATGCCAGTTCTGGTACTAGCAGCAAGACTGTGTCCCGAGGGTATGGAAGCGACTCTGTTTGCAACCCTGATGTCAGTATCAAACGGAGGGAGTGTTCTCGGGGGTCTCTTTGGGGCGGGTTTGACCCAGGTTTTGGGTATCACCAAGGACACATTTGACAACCTCGCCCTTCTTATTGTTATATGCAACCTAAGCTCGTTGTTGCCGTTGCCTCTGTTACACCTACTTCCTAAAGATGAACCCGACAATGAGAGACCGAAACAAGATATTGAGGTGGAGTTAAAGTCTAGTTAGTTCGTTAGTGAAACACGTGTATGTGTTAAAAGACTGATAACTGTATTTAGCGGAGAGGTGTAAATATAATTTCATATCGATAAAGACGAATATAAGTTAACATCCTTGTTTTGATATTAAGGATAAGTATATCGTTGTTATAACTAGTTATTAGTTGTTTTTGTGATTTGATGTTTTGCTTGGAATGATTGGAGACGGGATACTTGTAAGTAGTCCTCTAGACTGGTTCTCTGAGAAAATATGTTGGTTTAGCATAAACAATTAAAGGCTTTCAATTAATCATTTCTGGAGAATTAGATGGTCTTCTCAAACATGCATTTTATTGGTGGTTAACATTGTTGAAGCTACAGTAAAAGAAATCATTTTATCTACTAACAGTAGACAAATTGACGTATTACCAAATCACGCTCCTATTGTCACAACAGTAGATATAGGTATTTTGAGAGTACGCCCTCAAGCTCTAATTCAAAATTCTCTCAACTCATTCCCTTCTCAGAAATTGTCAAACTATTTGACTCTTCAACCATTCCAATACAAAGGACTTCAATCAAATTATAGATAATAAATGGGCCGCCTTGAAAATAAATGAATAGCTGGTGCTTAGTTGTAGAATATTATTCTCGTCAAACTTAAACCTAAAAAAGAAAAAGAAAATGTAAACGAATAAGAATAAGGATTCGACCCATTTTGCTCCCTTCTAGCGAAGTAAATTAACCTAACATTTTTCTTCCATTTAGGTGTCATAGACCGAGAGGAATATTTTGATTACTTGTCTACTCTTTTCTTCAACAATATTTTTCATATCACAACCATTAGGAATAAAGAATCTATCAGAGAATCCATACCAAAGAAAAATCTAATTGTTTGAATAGTTGTATCCATTAATATTTGACATATTGTGGTTAGTAGCATGGGTTGATTGAAACAACCCTTTCTAATGTAACATGTCAAAATGGGCTGATGTTATTTCCTAAACGGGTCAAAATGGATTGATGTGTTCTAATAAATGGCACTATAGCTCAGGTTATTTGCATTTCAATTCAAGGGTTGAAGATTTATAAACGCTTGTCCTTTGTTAACATGTGCATCCAATCTTGGTTAACTTAATAAGTTAATAGTCAACTTTAACCTTAATTAAAATGACTTAGGATCTTAGGTCAGATGCTGGACAGTATGTCAGATCTTGCAAGTGGCTTCTTGTAACGAACCAGATCTTGCCCTGAGCTTTTGAAAACCGTAAGCTAGGTTTGGTAGAGGCTTCTGGCGTAGAACCAGATCCGCGTGCAAGTTTATGGTAGTATACCGTATATGGTGAAAAAGGCTTCTAAGCTTTATCCAGATCCTTAGGGAGGCTTATGGTATCGCACTAGATTCATGGGGGTTCAGGGTTAACTTATTAAAATAAACAAATTGAAAAAATTAACTGATTGAAACTAATTGACTGATCACTAAATAACTTAAATTTGTGGCCATGAGGTGGCAAATGGGTTGGGTTGGGTTGGGTCGAACGAGTCATGGGTCGAAATGGATTTGAGTCAGAATGAGTTAGGGTCAGAATAAGTCAACTAAAAAAGAGTTGTTTTTGGTTTGGGTCAGAATAGGTTAGGGTCGGAACGAGTCGCAATGGGTTTCGGGGTTTTTCTTTTTTTTAACAAGAATAGCGGTGAAAACATTTTAGTATTTTTAGATTTTTTGTTTTTTAATTATATTTTGAGTTATGATTTTTTTATTTTTTTTTTTGAATTTTTTTCTAAGGGTTTCCTATTAAAAACAAAAACCCCTCAAAAAAATATTTAAAAATAATAATAAAAAAATAACTCAAAATATAAATTAAAAACAAAAAAAAGTAAAAAAAAAACTAAAATGTTTCCTCCGTTGTCCTCGTTCCATAAAAGAAAAAAAAACCCACCGAGAAATTGAACCGAATCCGAAAAGTTGACGGAAATAAATCAAAAAGTCAAAACCGAACCAAATCAATCGAAATCAAAAAATCGATCAAAACGAAACTAAAAAAACTAAAACCGAACAAAAAACCAAAAACGAGTCCGAAATCGACCAAAAAGAAACCAAAACCTAATCCGTCCTGTGTGAAAACTCGTGTTGGCTTGAAACATGAACCAAACCCATTCTAATCTCAAACCCGTTTCGTCCCGAAACCTGTCTCATGCGGAAACCGTTCCGATCCGAAACCAGCCACATTTCCATAGGACACTAACCCACATCGACCCATTTCTTTGAATATGGCGACCCAATTTGACCCGAAAATTACAAGATGAAATTTCAAATGACCCATTTTAAGCAATTTAGTTAAAATCCCTGATTTAAACCAACCCATTTAATTTTTAAAACAATTCAAATTGACTCATTTGAAATGGTTTCGGTCAAAATTGACACCCTTATATAGACTTAACCAGTCACACATTCCGCACTAATATTCTCGATACGTTAGTTGAAACGGAGGGAAGGAGAAGTATCCTTAGCGGGAGCTCCCTTCCATTTTATACTAAAAATATAAATATTTATGAAATTTGAATTTGTAAACTTTTGTTTTTTTTAAGAAATGACTTATCAACTCTTCTAGAAAGAACCTGATGCTATATCTTATCTTATCTTACTATAGTAATAAAAGAAAATGTTGGTACTTTGGTGTTAAGCCTATATTTTTCTTAATTCCTAATCTCTCATCTCATTCATTCTAGTATTTATGGGCCATCTTACTATACTAACAAAGAAAATATTCATGCTTAGGTGTCAAACCTATATTTTCTTAATTTATAATCTCTCATCTCATTCATTCTAACTATTCATGAGTCATGGATCATTTTATCAATTGGGTTATAACATAGTGTGAATTTTATTCATTATTAAGTTAAGTATCGTTTTCATACGCGAAATTTGACAAACTACACAACTTTAATACCTTAATTCATAAGTATTTTAAGAATCATATTAATTAAAATACCAAATCTTATTTATTTTTATTATTTAATAAATCCCCTATATTTCACGAGTTCAACAGCTAGTTATATGATATATGAATTAAATGTATATTTACAACTCAGCTATCTATTACATGTGACTAGAAACTAAAATCCTTACCAACTCTTTTAATATAATAATAATGTTTTTTGTTTCTTTTACATACACGAATTTAATATGTTTTCTAACTCTTTAATATTTGTCTGTTTTCTTAAAATTTCTTTTCATATTTTGTTTTCAATAAGAAATCAATACATTCTTCTTATTTTCTTTAAATAAAAAAATTACGTAGTTTTTTTAAAAAACATATCATTTGATACTTTTTTAATTTTATATAATATTTGAGTATTCTTAACTTAATTATGACATCGTCCGGTTCTAACATTCGGTCCGACCTTCTACACGACTTTGATCCGGTAAAATGTCTGGTTTGATGTCTGACCCGAGTTTAAAAACATTGATAAAAATTTTTACGCAATAAAACGTGTTTGGTGCTAAACGTATCGAAGAACAAGTCTTTTAAGTGATTGGAAAGGTAATGAGTCAGAATATCATATAGAACCAAATAGTAAACGTATCGGATGACTGAAGAAGTAAAGGTCTACGAAAAGAAGATTTCAAAATAAATATGTAAAATAATGCAAACAAATATGCACAAATCTAAGTTTTCCCTAACTCCACTCCCACTCTCGACTTGCCGTCAATTTCACTGTCATCTAACCACTTCAAACATTTTTTCAATCACGAAACTTTAACATAATTATATTTTATTTAATAACTTTTAAATTTAGAGATTTAGTTTGTCTTAAATTGTGAAAATTAATGTTGGAGTGACAAGTGAAAAATTATTGGAGTTTTTTTATTAAAAAATATAGATAGAGACGTATATATTCAACTTTCTGATGACTTTTTATGATCAAAAAACAGAAGGCCATTGAAAAGCTCTTTTCTTGTGTTCTTGAGTACACGTTAGGATATTACTTCAGGGGCTATCCAAGCTATATTAATTAAATTTAATGATAAATAAACTATTTAAATGATTCATTTATTGGGATTCAATAGAAAATCGGATTACTTTTTTTTTATTATTAGTCAAAAAAATGTACTTGCATATTCTAGTATGGGTTGAAGTATGCCAATGAGCTAGTTGTTGAGTGGTAAGGGATACACTTGGTGTTTTACGTGACTCATGTTTGATTTCTGCTTTTAGAGGCACCAAGGTGAGATGATAAGAGACTAGGCGAGTAGATGACTTTCACTAGTTGAATCTTTGAACTGAACATGTTTTATCTCACCGCGCTGTCATGCCTTCGGGCGAGTGTTCACGAGCGTTGACCTAAGGTGAGGGTTTTTCCTGGATCAAAAGACGAGTATGTCACAAAGTGATGAATTTAGCCAGTAATTCATTTGAAGGATTCGTTGGACTTTAAAAATAAAAAATCAATATAAGGAAAGGAATCAGAGTATAACACTTGGGTGCTTTATAGGGATTCGGAGCCCTTAGTGGGGCACAGGGGTGAACCTGGTCCAAATGAAGGGTATGGCAACGTGACCGAAATGTAAAATAAACTTTATTACTTTGGATATATCTATTAAACCATAAATTTTAGATAAGTTAATTGTAATTTGCACCTTGTAATCAGCACGATTTTGCTAGTTGTAATTCTTGTCTTTGATTTTGGCATCCGATTGAAAGAATGCGCATGCACACATACACATATATATGGCCATCATTATCATTTATATAATAATAAATCAAAATATTAAATTATACCTTAGTATTATATTAGCTAGGTAATTGTTGATGGACCATATTACTCTTACTTACTAATAAAAGGTTTCCCCTTGAATACATATAAATATATGGAGAGACTAATTAACATCATAAGACATAACCCTAACACACACATTAAAAATTCGTGACCCCTCTCTCTCTATATTTTTCGGTTTCTCAAGAACCCTAATCCCCATCACCAATATACATTCAAAAGGGGAACTCAACCAAGTTGACTATCATATCGGCTGGATCATTCTCATCAGTCATGACTTTTCTCTCTACTGTAACAGGTATGTTTTAGTTATAGGTTTATTATAATATTCATGTTTTCCACAACCAACGTGAAGAACTTATCAACATGTGGTATCAGAGCAATGTTGATTAAACAGTTCTTCATATTTTCCATAAAATCAGGATTTAAACCAGAGGACATGAACTAAAACCTGATAAGCCCTAGGTTAATTTTCGATTTCATTATTAATTCGTTTTATAAATTGAAAACTGAATACATAAACACTAACAATTTTTCGGTTTTAAAATTCGTTTTTGTATAACCCTAATATTTTTTTTTTTGAAATCTAATAAATTCAATGATGTTCTTCTTGTTCGTCATAGTTTTTTCAAAAATCTCATATAATCTGGTTCAAGATCTGGATTGTATATATTGTTTTTTCTATTATTTTGGTTAAACATTATCCCAAGATATTTCAATTTTTGGAAAATTAATAAAATAATTCTTTTCAAAAATACACAAATCTTGGATAAACAAACAATCCCTAAGAATTCATATATGCATATCATGTAAATGTTCATGGAATCATGGGTATATGTGTTTACGGCTAAAACCGTCTCCGGAAACAATAAGTTCCTGAAAACACCTAGTTTTCGAAAAACATCAAGTTACTGAAAAACACATAAAACCCGAAAACCTTATTCACGAGAAAAAAAAAATCGTGAACAGTACGACTAAAATAGTCTCCGGAAATATATATATATATATAAGTTATTTTTGCAAAACATAGAAAGCTTAACTTGAATAAATTTGTTGATGTACACTTCTACCCAAACGTGATGTATTACATCTAATATATCATTTAAGTCTAAATACAAGTTGTGCTAGTTTAGCCTAACATGATTTACATGTATCACTTTTGCCCAAAGGTTATTTGCTACATTTTTATCAAGCAAAACTACCTCGTGCATAATTAAAATAGTTGTTTCACTTTTACCCGAAGGTGATGTGTTATAATTGTTTTGCATATGTATTTAAATAAAATTTAATTATGCCCAAAGTTGATTTTTTTTAAGTAGAACTTTTAATTCATATAGTCTATTAGTTTGATGTTAATAATAGAGATATCACATCTTCAATAAAATATAATGGTCTTTCATTAATTTAATGATCTTTCATTAATCTAATTATTATAAATTTTAATCTGTATTACTTTATTATCCCAAAACATTACTCACTATAATTTCCTTTCATAAATTATAATCTCATCCAAAGCATCTACTATAATCTCAAAAACAATATTAGTTTTGCCTCATAAAGAGTTTCAATAGCATTTAGATCTTCTTAGTTTTAATCATACATGATATGACCATCCTACTTCTCTCTCTAATAACAATCATTCTATTGAAAATTAGAGCATAACATATTGAATGAGTCAAACATAAAATCTTTTATGATTATCAATAACACATTTAAATAAAAGTTATCACCTATTTTAGATTTGTTTTTTCCTAAGACTAATTCATTTTCTATGAAATAATCAAAATAACTCCTAAGATACATGTACTCTTTAAAATTTTAACTATAAGGTTAAATGGCATTACTGAATACATCATAATGTACAGTATCATGACATGACCCATAAAATTAAGGCTCGCTCATGAAAAATAAGTATAAATTTCCAATACATTATATACTAAATTTTTCCAGTAGTACAACTTGATGCCTTAAGAATCAATTATAACACTTAAAAGTACCAAAGGAAAATGAGTGTGTTGATTAGCAACATATGTACAAGAAAAGAAATGTCTAGTACTGGAAAATAAGATGTTATTCAACTCACTACCACTAAAACCTAAAAGAGGATAATTCTAAGGTTTATATACAAAATACAAGTATTACTTCTAGCTTTAAATTCTCTAAGGAGAAACCTCACTACAAATATATACCATTATACAGTCATAAGCAACGAGATTTTCTATAATTTAAAAGAACTATTGGCTAAAATTAGTAGTCACAAATTTATGATATTTAAGTATGCTAATCCTAATATTCCAATTAACACATGTAAGGTTGAGTCTAGTTCTATACATTTTCTTTACCAAAATCAACAAATAACAAACATAAGTGTTAGTGACAAAATTTAAATGTTAAGGCTATTAAACCCATAATAAACCGTCTTCTGTTTATGTTTTATGCTACCTTACAAAAATTCTGGAGGTTATTCAGAATTCAGTATCAATATTTAAGCTACATTATGACAGTTATGAGGTTTGCATAGCCAACATAAAGTCACTCTTACTATAAACTCTCATATGATTTGTTATCAATATTTGGATAGAAATAGATGATGCCATACACTTTCACAACTTTTGTTATCATGTAAATGTGAACTTAACAAAACACAAATGAGACCTATAAATATCATCCGTTGAAACCAAAATTTCATGAAAAACCATCACATGATTGATGAGGATGATTTTTCATCTAATCTCATTGTAAGTGAGTTTAAAATCATGTGTTAGATGCCATAAACATTACTAGGCTTAAGGAATAAGTATGGGTCCACCCGAAGTTATATTTGACATTCGTGGAACTTATTCCAAATGGAATATTCATACGTAATTTATCATTTAACGACTATTTACTTATATCTAATATGATTTCTATGTCCACGAACTTAAAGAGATCCATTCATATATACTTAATGTGATTTCTTCTAAATATGTCCCTAAGTTTCTTATGACATATGGAAGTTAAGGAAATCAAATCAAGTCTAACGTATGAATGAAAGGTTCCTATGTCATTTACGCCATTGAAACTTCTCATGTAGATTTTCAAGAGATTCGAGGATCAGTGGGAGCATTAAGTGTCTTAATCATAACTTGCAAGATTTACAAGAGGTGGGGAGTGAAAAATTGACGTTAACTCAATTACACCTCTTGTATAAGATATTGCTCCATCACAACACTGTTTCATTATAACTTATTTCCTTAGAATTCAATGCTACTCTTACAGAAAGTTTCATTGTTACTTAAATATAGGCATATTCAGATTTCTTACTAAACTAATCTTCACCAAGAGAAACTGCAACGACTTAAATTATTAACTTGTTTCTCTATCAAAATCTATTGTTCTTTAAATATTGACCCTAAGCATGCTAATTTCCAAAAGGTTTCTAAGGTCAGTAGGAGTAGTAAAAGTCCTTAAAATGACTTGTCAGAAATACAAGAGGCAGGGGGAAAGAGTCATTAAATTTTACTTCAAATTTAACTCCGATTACAACTCTTGTACACCATACTGCACCAACCCTTACACACTTAGTATCCTGAAAATAATATCAACCTAACCAAGATCTAATATGTAAAACTGAGACTTCTAATAATAATTACCCAATAATCAACTCAGGAGCACATCCAGGTTTTAAAACCTACTGACATTAATGGTTATGTAACCTACCTAACTAAAGTTGAAATGGATATTGGAAAGTTTACTGATCTTACCCCTTGTAATTAAACCATTAGCATCATTCACAATTGACTCCATAAGTGAGAATAATACTTTAATATTATTAGTTGAATCACCTAACAGTGTTCATAACTAAACTAAATCCTAATACAAACATTAAGACACTGAGATGCACAATTGATTGCTAAAGGTTAAAATTCAAGAGGGAATAAATTATCAAAAAATCTTGTTACCTATATTACAACAGATTTCTTTAAGGATCATCATTTTTCAAGTAACTTATAATATTTAAGAGCTACATTACATGAACCTTTAAACAGCTTTCCTTAAAAACTGACTTAATAATTTATATGTTCATACAACCACTTGAAAGTTCTAAACTTAAGGTCAAAGAACACTTAGTGTGTAAGTCAATATAACCTATGTATGGGTAAATGCAAACATCAAAATATGATGAAATCTTTATACAATAATCTTCATCAAGAACAAAGTGGATCAATATACATACCTCAAGATGAGTGGGAGTAACTAAAAGCAAACTTGTCCTTATATAGATGGCATTATGTTGACAAGCATATGCTACATAAGTCTAAGTATTGTTTATACATACTTTGATATGATAGATCTCAAGAGATATCCCTTACGTGATAGATATCATAACATACCGAGATAGACCCAAAGAGGCATTAGTTTTGTTCTATAACTGTTAAATTAAAAGGGTCTTTATACATGTAACAAACAATATTGCTCTACTTTAGAGGATAATAGGATCACTGAGATTATTTCCTTGTGCTTCATTAAGTAGAAGCCTTATGTAGGTTCAAGTCTATACTCCTCTAGATATTACTCGAATTGCAACACACTAGATATGTCTAGATTAATGTGAAGCATCTAAAAGAGTATTGAAATATTTTTAATGGAAACGAGAGATTATAGTTAAAAAGAATAAGTGAGAATTCAAACTGGTTGATTACTATAAACTTCGTCATATTCAAAAATAAGAAAATTTAATTTTCAGGATATATTCTTATGTCATAAGATAAATCTATCTCATGGAGGAGTCATAATGAACTGATAACAACAATATAAATTTTAATGACGTAATATGTTGATTAAAACAGAACGCATTTGTCAAATGTTGTTAAAAAAATTATCATTGGACTCATAAGTTTATTAACTCCATATAAATTATATATTGAACACTTAGTGTGGTAAAGTCAGCTACCATGTTTTCTCAAACAGTAACAGTTCGAGAGGTGCTGCATTAAATTTTGATATGGAATTAACAATTCATTTATGAACGAAATGAGGAAACTAAATTCTCATATAAAATACATTCATGATATGCTTAAGGATCCTATAATTAAAGATCTGTCACCCATAATTCTTATGAAATCGCTTATAATAAAGACGAGATTATTAATGACCATGTATAATTGTATATCGTTATATGAATGACTAATGCATAATGACATATAGACAAATTAATATACAGATCAAACATTCTGAAGGGCTTACTTGTAAAATTTTGATCATAACTACTTAGGTTTTAAACAAGGACTGTAGTATGATTAATAGGGGTATTGAGCTGATGCTCAATTCAATGACTGTATTTCTCTGCTCCAGTTTGAGTTTAAAGCTAAAAGAGAGTGTTAAAATCTGCAGACTAATCTAATGCTCATAATAAATGATTATTCGGTCAAATGGGAGAATGTTAAGAATATATATATATATATGGCCATCATTATCATTTATATAATAATAGATCAAATATAATATATTATACCTTATTATTATATTAGCTAATTGTTGATGGACCATATTACCCTTACTTGCTAATCAAGGGTTTCCCCTTGGGTGTATATAAATATATGGAGCAACTGATTAACATCATAAGACATAACACTAACACAGACATTAAAAATCAGTGACCCCTCTCTTTATATATATTTTTCGGTTTCTCAAGAACCGTAATCCATATCACCAATATACATCCTAAAGTGGAACTCGACCAAACTGATCATCATGTCGTCTGGATCATTCTCATCATTCGTGGCTTTTCTCTCTACTGTAACAGATATGCTTTTGTAACACCCCGGCTAAAGCGAAAACGCCTGAGTGTGACGTATAGATTTCTCAAACACACGTGACATTATTATGTGACCATAATAATATTATTTCATTTAAATCTTCATGTAACACAAGTTTATCAGATAATATAAGTTGAAAACAAATAAATAAACAATACGATAAGTTGTTCTTTGAATATCCTATAAGCATGCTATGTGTCTTCTAACCTTCATCCTCGTATCTTTACACCTGTAGCATGTGCATAAAATAGAGTTAGCTATGAACATAGCCGGTGAGATTCCCATAGTTTGATATACTACGCAAAAATCATACAATTCCATGAAACTTGTGAAATGAGCACATAAGGTTCATTACACTTGATGCAATGGACCTGAGTGTAAAGAACAAACGAAGGTCCTTTCCAGTTGGGGCTACCAACGTACTCGGATATGAGGTCTCTTTTCCACTCGATACAAATGGATCTGAGTGCAAATGGGGGCGTATGACCATACTTATTGAGGCAACCACATGAAATCCACGTATATAACAATTAAGCAAGTAAACACACAAGTCCATGATATGAATTGTCGTTTGTAAGCAACATTGTAAATATTGAGGTCTGATAGGATACATATACTACCCCCAAAATATGAAAACGTTTAAAAAAGGGGGTGTGAGAAACTCACCTCGAAATCGAAGATAAACATTGCAATGAAAACCGAAAGCATGATAACGAAATCGGAGCGGTCAAACGTCACGAACTATAAATGAAAATGCAAAGAAAATCAAGACTAGCTACCTGGATTTAATTAACTTTGGTTTTAGATATATTGCACTATTTTAATATGTATTTAATATCTGAAACATTAATGTTATTTTAAGTTTTTAACGGATTGTCAACTGTTTATATTATTTCAAAAATGAAAGTGTTAACGAATTATAAAGTTTAATGAACAATAAGTATATAAAAGTTTTAACGAGTTATAAGCTAACGGGTTTAAGTTTAATAAACTCAAGTTCAAAGACTTTACTTACGTTTGTAAATTAAAGTAATTGACGAATAACTAATTTTAACGGATTTTTAATGGGTTTTAAGGTCATGACATATTATTTTAATAACTAATATAATGAGGTTTATACTATTAATAGATACGGTTTGAATCATATAAACTTATTTTCACGATTTATAAAGTTAAATATTAATATAACATTAACCGGGTTTTCAACTAAATAAGTAAATTAATTAAAGTTTACTAACGGTTTAACATTAACGAACGATTTAAAATTAACGAGATTAACGAGTATAAAAGTTTGGTTTTTGGATGGGAAAAGATAAATTTATTTATTTTAAAAAAATAATTTTATTTATTTTATTAAGATTTCTAAATGATTTATTTGATTTTTAAATAATACATAAAATGGTTTTTAAAAAATCAAAGAGAGTGCAATAACCCGGGTTTAAACACAGGTTTGAGGTTTATATTTTTATATTTTTCCCCAATAGTTTGCAACTCGATTAAGTTTAATAAAACTTTAAACAAAACATTAATCCCGGATTTCGTTTATTGAATCAAATGATAGAAAACGAACGAAAGCTAATTGTAAGTCATCGTGAATATATTATTAACATTTAACAATGAACAAGAAACATTGAAACGACAAGACGAGTTGGTTAACAAGTACAAATGTAAATTCAAATAAAACATTACCGATGGCACGTAAATGACCTGAAACGAAACTTGGGATATAACGTAATATATATATATATATATATATATATATATATATATAGAAAACCAAAAATTTTGAAATGGGTTGGGTTTTCGGGTTTGAAAAGTAACGAATGTTACAGCTTTAGTTACAGGTTTATCATAATATTCATTGAATATTTTCCACAGTCAACGTGAATAACTGATCAACACCGACACCCTGACGTTTCTAAAGTGTGGAAAATTGAACCCTGTTGTCAGAAAATTGTTTGAAATTCAATGAAAAGACTATTATACCCCTCTCCCCCTTGCATTTTCCTTCTCTGTGGTATTTGAAAATATAAATTTTGAACCCTCGCTTATTTTTCCTTCCAAATTTGAATAATGTGTGTAACCTTTATGTTTAACACTCTGTTTGACTAACATAATATTAAAATTGACTTGATTAATAACCCTAATACCTAGTACTAAAATTAGTACCTTTCTGTTTGACTTTGTTAGACCAATGTGTGTGACCATCGTGTTGACTCTGTGTTTGACTTTGTTTTACCAATGTGTTTGACTTGTTTGACCAATGTGTGTGGCCTGGTACTAACATTGTACCTTTGTGCTTGACTTTGTTTGACCAATGTGTGTGACCATTGTGTTTATTGTATGTTGACCACGGTGTGTTTGACTTTGTTTGACCAGTGTGTTTGACCATTATGTTGAAGGTGTGTTTGACTTTGTTTGACCACTGTGTGATTAACTTTGTTTGAACAATGCGTGTGACCATTGTGTTGACTGTATGTTTGACTTTGTTTGTCTAAGGTGTTTGACTATTGAAGTAATTGTGTGTTTGGCTTTGTTTAACCAATGCGTGTGACCTAGTACTGACATTAGTATCTTTGTGTTGGCTTTGTTTGGCCAATGTGTGTGACAATCGTGTTAACTGTGTTTGACCACTATTTTATTCACTGTGTGTTGACTGTGTGTATGACCACTGTGCTGACTTTGAACATAAGTAAAAGTGTTCCTAGATATGCAAAAAGAGTAAGATCATAAAGTGCAGTATGTATCTAAATTTATGCATTATTTGAAACTTTTGCATATTTTGTTATGTTTAGGGGCATTTCAGTCATAAGAATAGTATATGCGTTGCATACAAAAGACTACTAGAAATGCCATGAGTATAAAAACTAACATATGCATTGGATACATAAGACTACTGTCATACCCTAACCAATAGCGAAAATGCTGGGGTGTGAATCGATTTTTCACATCTCAAGACACTAACATAACAAAATAACGTCAATATCTATTTATTTTATTAAATTCAACCATGTACACATGTTCAAAAGAAAATACAATCAATAATCCAAATAATACAAAATAAGCTAAAATTAACAATAATCTATTTATTAGATATCCTAAATCCAAATCTAGGTTCGTGCAACTTCAATATTCACTAAAGCAACATGCAATATGCGTAAAAATAAGTTTGTCAACAGCACATGTTGAGTAAGTAATCACAGATTAATAAATATAATAGTTAAAAAATATAACAATTTAATTGCATTATGTGAGTACAACAATAAATATATATGATATGCTTGCCTTTTGTCCATGCTACTCGAACATGGACTATGGTTACTTGGATGTCGTATGATCATACTAAATGAGATATATTGTAGTGGACCTCTCCTAAACAATAAATAAATAAACAAATAAACAAGTAAACTGGTAGAATATAATCAAATAATGGAATTACAACACATAGACAATATATGAATTGTTTTGAGATATAGATAATAAAAGGGATAATTTGTGTAACATATGTCAATTTTTAAACCCGAAATCAATCCCGTTTTAAAATTTTGATAAAATCGATCCACATTTGTTATTGAAAGTATTGATTTTCATGTTATTTATGATTAATGTGTATGATTTATTTGTTATGATCATCATCACTGAATTTCAAGCCCTTGACACGTTTAGACTTTATTCCATCATGTAGACTTGTTTCTTACTTTATATTATCCTAATCTTCAAATTTTTGGTCAAACAATGTAATTAACCATTTAATTTCGAGTAATTATGCATTCACACCTTGTTTTAAATTCAATTGATTGAGTCAATGATCAAATCAAAGACTTAAAGAGCCCATTAATACTCTTGACCAACTTTAAATATTTTGCAACATCTTCTAGCCATGTTTACATATTAATAGAGTTCATTTTCTTCTCATTTCACCTTGCCACAACTCAATTCATGAAAAATCTCTTGTTCTTCTTCAAATTTGAAGTATTATTCAAGTTTGACTCTCAAAAGTGAAACCGACCAAGCTCAAGTTTTCTGATTTAATTCTCGTCTTCAATCCTCGGGTATGTTTGTCATATTTTCCTGTGGGTTCAGATCCTTTAGAACATGATGCTATGTTAAAATTAATTTAACAATAGTGTTAGTTCATCAAAAAATGAATTTGACTCGCTTATGCATTATTTGGTTTAGTTATTTTCTTTTATCAAAATCTAAAAACTATTTCTTCTCATCTCACCAACTAAAATATCATATTTTAACCATGCCGAAAATGAAACCGACATAAAGTCTAGTTTGGGTCTAGCCAAAAATGAACCACTTGCTTAAACTCATTTTTTACACTTTTTAGACTCGTTCCAGATTTTTCTTGAAACGAGTTCGACATATTAACGTAACTAAGAAATATTGTAACCTGACTCCTTGGAAATTATTAAAATTAATTTACATTTAAGTTTTATGATGAAAAACTAAAAGACATTTTTAGTGAAATATATATTTTTCTTGCAAAGGCTAAAAAATACTAAACCAAGAACCGAACCCTTCATGGTCTTACATTTTAAATTATTTTCTTGAATCCTATATTGAACCTAGGAATATTTGTAGGACATGGGCCACAATATTATTTAAAAATAGTAAACTAAAATAAGTAGAACGATACTCTCGTTATACAAGAGAAATACCACAGTACAATACCGTGTACAAAACCAACAAGAAATAAATGTAAAGTGCAATTTTTTGTTAATATAAAGATTCATGTCGATTTCTTTGGTGAGAACTTTAACAGAAACTTTTTGACTCGAGTCTTCCACCTGTTGGGTATCTTCACATTCGTCTTAGTTTTCCTTGGTGTGGTTAACTCCATTGACTGCAATAAAAGATGAACAAAACAATATATATATATATATATATATTAAATGTGGTTGAGGCAGGTATTCTATGCGTTTCACTTAAAACAGATTTCGGGTCTCTACTAAAGAGTCCGTCTGTCTCCCAGGGTATAACAAAGGGAACAGTGTGTGTACTGCCGAAGATGGCACTCGCACCCATGATTGTATTAGATAAAGTGGTGTTGATGAAAATAAATATGGAATAATAAGATGGTGATGGAAACGAGTAGAGAGTATACTCCTCTCTATAGGTTCCCACATATGTAGTCTTCAAGTGTTCTCTCTTCTCTAAGAATTCTATTTCTCTAATCTAAATGAGACACAAAAGAACTCTTGTATATAGAGCCATGCATGGATGAAGAGTCTCTTATTAATTAGAGACTTAATATTAGACATTAAACCTCTAATAAAGTAGCATAAATACTCTAGTTAAGTGACATATTCAATTCATCACTTAAAGAGTCACATACAATAAAACCACCAAATATCCATTCAACATATTTTCCAACAATCCCTCACATGAATGGAGATTGATCAAAACACACAAAATATCCAATGAAACCTCGACAGTTGAGTATTGCAGGATAGGTAGGTGTTAGCTTTGAACCTTCCTTTGTGTAGTATACATAGTCTCCTAGCGGTTAGTAGACGTGATGTCCTTGAACAAACCCCCAATGGTGTAGACGATAGTACACTTCACACAATACTCTCCCTAGCCGGGTACATCTCCTCATTGTCGTGTCCATTATAGTCCTGGAACACTAGCCTGATCTGTGAAAGCTCTAGGAATTGCGCAACCCACAATTTCATTCGAAACGACTCCACTTCTCTTTCACATAAGTGATTATCCAGAAATCACTAAAAGCATTAAGGTTATATTGATTTACACAAATCACTAACCATATATTATGCTTAGCCTCACAACATGTCACTGTTATTATAGGAATGGACTAGGAAGTAATTAGACTCCCTTTATAATTTAGGATGATATATATATTAACTTATGTGTCAACTTACACATAAGTTATGCCCCCATAGTGACCACCCTTGGATATATAACTAGGTTGTCCTATTGAACTTAGATCTTAGGATCTCCAGTCAACTAAGTTAGGTTTCCTTTATATACCCTTTTTCATGGGCTTTAGTCTCATTCCACAACATGATCTCTACTAAACCATCGGGTTGTTGGATCCATAACATTATCATTGGCTTTGTCTAGTCACTCCAGATAACTTGTGTAGTTGAGATCAGTTGTCAAGATGTGTTCTTCACTTATAAGTTAATTTTGCCAATTGTCAACCTTCCAAGACTATAACCTTAGTGGCCACCTGAATCTGGTTATAATAGTTCTTTATAAGATACACTTATCGTTAAGGCAAACACATCTCCATTGTGTACTATGACCTTTTTGTCCTCCACTTAGTCGTGTGTTTACAATGTTAGATTGTTTTACAATAATCCTCATTGCTAAACCTTCCAAGTTAAAATGCAAGACACCACCACATTTAAGTGTTATTGGAAAACATTATCCAACTTGTAGATATGGGTAAGTAAAGATTCTCTCTTTCTTCACACGCTTGAGAAGTCACCTTAATTAACATTTGTACATACCCCTAAGAGGTTTCTTCTTAAATGGCTTCCCCCACATTTCTTGCATTTGGATTTTGTTTGTTTGACTTCACTAATAACAAACTTGACACTCATGATTTGAACAAGATAACATCATTGTATCAACGAGTTCATCAAAGCTTGCTCATAGAGCAATACATGCCTTAGTGTATGCTTCAACCACTTACTAAACTTTAAGCTAAATTGGTCATAAAAGCTTGTTAACAAACCATCATAAATCCACTATCTTGGACAAACCTAAAATATTGAGATCTTCTTAAAATTCTCATAAGTTATGTCATTTCCTTAGATTGGAAGAAAGCCTTCTTTACATATGTCTATACACAAATTATTTCTTCTGTATGTTTTGAATGTTTCAAGTTAATTAGTCTTCACAAAGCACCATAATTAACAAGTACTAGTCTAGCATACTTTAGACTACAATACTCTAGCATGTGAACAAAATATGCATCATTCTGATCCTTCAAAGCTTTAAGAGATAACACATTATCTCTTTCAAACATTCATTTATCAATTTAGACAAAATAATAACATTTAATTTTACTACTCCTAGCCTCGTCATTTGGAATGCCTTTAAACAATACTTAATTCATCCATTAAGATCATAACTCGGTTGCCTTTAACCTCCAAGGCTTCAACGTAAGTCTTTAATCCAAGTTGATTTGATGAATACATTCATCACAAATATGATGAATAATAACAATATAAATCACTAACATTTGAAGATTGAGACAATTAGATTGACTTTCAACAATGTAGCATTCTTAATTGCCTAAAGTGATGTAAACATTTCTATTGTTGTTTTAATGTAACTATTTATTGGACGGCCTTTCCAAAATTGAAGATAAATCCTTCAAATAGTTTCAACATTTATGGCAATATAATCATTTACAAGTCCAACACTAACTATTGTAAATCTCATATAATAGATCTCACAAGATATAAAAACTCATTTACAAGAATAACATATAATTCTTTCATATGCTATAATTATCGAGAACACACAGCTGTGCTTTTCTATGTTGATGCTCTCAACATTAGATGGCATATCTCGTTTTTGTGTGTTTTTATCTCACTACACTCACCACGTTTTCTCATGAAACTCTCGTGATGTTTTTATGCATTTGATGTCTCGTCTTAGCTTTTAGTCAATGCAACAACTCACAAGTTATTTCTTATGCAAAATTCCTTTTTCACTATCCATTTAAAATTATTGTTTTTTAACATTAATTTTGCGTTAAAAAAATCTGCAAAATAATTTTGTGTCACAATAAATATTATTGTATTTGGTTGTAAAACTACAGGTGTTATCCGAAGATATTGAACACAAAATAATAATACAAGCGAAACTACAACATAAAATGTAAAAGGCTTTTTAATAATAACTATTCAAATGGGTAAATAGACGACGTCTAAACATCAAATCTCAAAGTGTTATTATTATCTTTAACACTTTCATCATTCAACCGAAATCATTTCAATGATATCATTTTATGCTTTGTATTGAGGTACTCCCTAAAATAGAACTCCATGTACACATATCCTCATATCCTCGTTTCAATTTTGAAACCATATTCTTGAACAAATATGTTCTAAATAACATCAAGTTGTTACAATTACTACACTTAAGTGGCAAAGCCTGAACAATCTATCTTGTTCACACAATACAAAGTTGTTTTCCACCATAAAGTACCCTTGAGAACGTTATCTTAGTTTAACATACACCACTTTTAGCAAGAGTAGCAAACCATTTGTAACATTTAAAAATTCAAAACTTTGTTTAAAATCATACTAAATCATTTCCGTAGTTTTGCAATATATTATATTATTAATATCAATAAGGCTTTATAAAATATCCATGTACTAAAACAGTTTCTAGCACACATGTTAAAAAAACATGTTATAACGCGCATGTTACAAAACTTAACGTTTTCGTATAACGTTTTCCAAAGATGAGTCTATAAAAGAAATAATTTCTAATTATTTCTAACGCTCGTGCTAGATAATTAAATGTTTACATAAAACATTTCTGGTTATTATGGTTTGTAAAATAAAAAATTTCTAACAAACATGTTAGAACTCTAATGCGCATGTTAGAGGAAAAACTATACATACATGAAGCATGGCATGTTGAGACAATACCTTTTAAATTGTCGGTTTTTCTAATGTACAGCCCAAAAGTCATGCCATTAACACCGAGTTAATGCTTGGATAATTAGTAACTTAATGGGAGGAATATGAATAGACACACGCGAAATCTTGTGTGCACTATTTCACTAAAATACACATGTACGTCTTACTACACTATTTTCTAACATGCTCGTTAGAAAATTAACGTTTACACAAAACATTTTAAACACATATGTTTATATATATAATAAATCATATCTTACACCTATGCTAGATATTTAAGCATATGTTGTATACCAATACACCCGGTCTAACCTAAAAGTTAGAAAATAACCGATTACAAAATTGATTTTAAACGGATGTTTTTTAGGCACCGTTTCTAACACGATATTTAGAAAACAGAAGATTACAAAAATCATTTTAAAATGAACAGTTTAATAATGGCCATTTTTAACACAGTTGTTAGGCATAAAGCCTCAACGGTTATCCTAAAACCGTTTCTAACACTGATTTTAGAATACTGACCATTACAAAAATCATGATTACAAAAATCATTTTGAAACCAAACAGTCGAATCAAATATTTCGTTATGTAATACAATATTTTTAGATATAAGATTGTACGCCAATCTTTTAAAATATCTTAAAACAATGTTCTACTACAAATAATATTTCCCAAAATTATTCTTAAAATTCATGAAAAAAAATATTCAAATACCTTTTATATCAATTCTTTCGTGAACCCAAAATCCTTATAAATAAGGTTTTAAGATTGTGACAACAATCTCACGAAATCTGTTTTAAGATTGCAGGACATGGGCCACAATATTATTTAAAAAATAGTAAACTAAAATAAGTAGAACGATACTATCGTTATTCAAGAGAAATACCACAGTACAATACTGTGTACAAAACCAACAAGAAATAAATGTAAAGTGCAATTTTTTGTTAATATAAAGATTCATGTCGATTTCTTTGGTGAGAACTTTAACAGAAACTTCTTGACTCGAGTCTTCCACCCGTTGGGTATCTTCACATTCGTCTTATTTTTCCTTGGTGTGGTTAAATCCATTGACTGCAACAAAATATGAACAAAACAATATATATATATATATTAAGTGTGATTGAGGCACGTATTCTATACGTCTCCCTTAAAACAAATTTCGGGTCTCTACTAAAGAGTCCGTTTGTCTCACAAGGTACAACAAACGAAACAGTGTGTGTACTGCCGGAGATGGCACTCGCACCCGTGATTGCATTAGGTAAAGTGGTGTTGATGAAAAGAAATATGGAAGAATAAGTTGGTGATGGAAATGAGTAGAGAGTAGTCCTCTCTATAGGTTCCCACATATGTAGTCTTCAAATGTTCTCTCTTCTCTAAGAATTCTATTTCTCTAATCTAAATGAGAAACAAAAGAACTCTTGTATATAGAACCATGCATGGATGAAGAGTCACTTATTAATTAGAGACTTAATATTAGACATTAAACCTCTAATAAAGTAACATAAATACTCTATATTCAATTCATCACTTAAAGAGTCACATACAATAAAACCACCAAATATCCTTTCAACATATTTTCCAACAATATTTTCATGATTTCTAGGACCCCGTGTCGAGCCAAACTTAACTAGTTCACTTGCTTAAACGCTCGTGTCGCTTTTATTCTCTTAACCTTAACATGTGAGGTTCATAACCCATTCTTTTCTAATGCTTTACAATTACATAGGGTGTAGCACATCACCTTTTTGTCGTTATTTTGTGTTCTTTGTTTACAAACCGATTTGCAATTATATCATGCATGTGCAATGTGTTTATCGCTTTATGGTTGTTACATTAAACATCAAACATCGAAGCGAGAGGGTCTGATGGGACGCACCTATGCCACCTATTCTTCTGCTCGGTTGAAATGAATGGTGATATCATTATCATTCCCTTGGTGGTGGGACATAATTATCATTCCCTTAGGCTGGGGAGCTATTGTTTGTTTCCATTTACTTATGATTGAATATACTACATTCGTGACATATGAATCGATGAAACATTTTTATTATAACAGTTTGACTTTCCTAATCTTTGTACAACATTAATTGAACAAAATGTTTAACTTCGCTACATACAAATGCATACGAAACACATATACATATACATATACATATACATACACACACACACTAATGTTTGATGACACTCATGCCCCTACACACTGGCTTATACAAATTGTGTGTATATATAACTAAATATACATATACATATATGCATACACACACATACTAATGTTTAATGACACTCATGCCCCTACACACTGGCTTATACAAACTGTATGTATATATAACTAAGTGTTAATACTACAAAATACAATGTGCAAAGCATTTAGTATATAGACACTTAGTATATAAGCACCTAGTAAAACACTTAGTATATGCAGACACATTTATACTACATACAGGGTGGAATTATAATAAGAAGTGGAAGGTGTCTAAAAAGTGTAATAAGTAATCCGGTGCGTTAGATTTAGTGATATGATGGTTTAGATGGAAAGTGTGTTTTGTAGGTTGTGTTTTTTATTTTAATACTTGCTTTATAACACTCCAGTAGGCATAATCATCTAGTGTGTTATATTATATATGGAAACATTATCAATCTATAATTATCATTTTTTAACCCAAATTTAAAACACAACACCAGAACATAACAAGATATATTACAGCGTGTTTTAAATCAAAATAATCAAAATTTAAAAAAACCACCAAAATTTTTAATCCAAATTTAAAACACAATACCAAAAACACCAAGAACAAAAACACACTTTCATTAACATAAACACACCAGCATTCATTAACAAACACACTAATAACCGATATTCATTAGAAAAAACAAAGTTAGAGAACAAAAAACATATCCACATTCATCAATATTCTCAGTCAGTCAATAAACAATATAATTCTCCAATTCAACCAACAGATCTGCACTTCACACTTCCTTGATCCGAACCCCCAACTCAATTTTAGAAACCTTAATTCAAATAAATAATCCGTTACCTACTTACTATCATCATCAATATCACAATTTGTTACAATATACAACTACTCCATCGTCTACGAATCCTCTACAAGCCCCCAACTAAATTTAAAAAGATGTCGCCGGCTGGCTGGTGGCTGGCTCAACGCGGCGGTGGTGGTTGAATGGTTGAACGCGATGGTGGCGGTGGATGGATGAATGGCGGTATGGCTGGTTGAACGCGATTGTGGCGATGGATGGCTGAACGACGGTGTGGCTGAATGCGATGGTGGTGATGGGTGGCTAAACGACGTTGTGGCCGGTTGAACGCGATTATGGCAGTGGATGGCTGAATGATGGTGTGGCTGAAGGCGATGGTGGCGGTGGATGGCTGAACGCGGCACTGGCGGTGGAAGGTTAAACGCAGCGGTGGCAGTGGATGGTCGACCTGATTGGTGTTGGTGGATGGTTGAATGGTTGTGATGGCTGGTTGAACCGGAGGGGCTGGTTGTTGATTGTGTCGTCAAAATTGAAAGAGCTGGGAGTCGGGTCTTTTTATTTTGATTTGAAGAGAAGATGATTTGGTTGTAATGTAAGGCCCCGTTCCCAGTAACCCTACTTTGGCATTGGATTTACTCATAAACACAGTTCTAAAATCAGAGTTAATTAAAATTTTCGCGGAATAATTAAACATTCACCATCATATTACAAAAACAACAATTCTTATCTCAAACAAAGTTGAATTGTCTTAACATAACATCACAATTCATAACACTTCTATTACAAGATGCCAGTCTCTCCAGTCCCTGCCATGTGTCCCTCCTCACACCAGCTGCCTCATCCTATTTGCCTGCGTGCATACTAAAAGTCAGCTACGCTGAGTGAGTTCTAGTTTAACTGTTTACAGGATTATTCTTACACATTCTTTCATTTACATACAGATATTATTTGTACTACTCTTACATTATTCTTACACATTCTTACAAACATACAATTATACATACATTCTTGCACAGATATTATAAGTGTCTGCCACCCGACTTCTTGCACATATATTATAAGGGTCTGCCACCCGACTTCTTGCACCGATATCATAGAGTCGGCCACTCTATTCTTGCCCAGGTATTAGAAGGGCCTGCCACCCTGACTCTTACTTCACATTCCTTCTAGATTCTTACAATCATGTTAAGTTAAACAACTAACATATACAAGTTCTAACCTTTTTCTTTCATTCTTATATTAATCATTTGCATTAATCTCATAAATATATATCTTTCTTTCATTCTTGCATTAATCATTCACGTTAAGCACATAAGTATATATATATTACTATTCTTACAAGTGTGCACACGGCCCTGAAACCATCTCAAAGAGAAATGGGGCTAGAACTCACCTGAAGACGATTTCTCTCACCGTCAATGGTAATGCCCTTCCTTAGCTGTGCACGGCTAACTGTACAATACATTACGGCGTCAATTAACCATTACTACTACTTCTTACATCTAAGTTATTGAAACCCGCAACTAACGGGGGTCCGGGGGCAGCGCCCCTGGTAGCGGGGTCTAGGGGCGGCAGCCCCTAGCAGGGTCTAAGGGGCAGAGCCCCTGTCTGGGGTTGAGCTACCAGGTCAGCTCGGAAAAATTTTATTTTCGTTAATAGGTCCTTTAGCAAAAACGTATCAGAAAATGAATCGGGTCACAACTTAAACAATTTCGCCTGAAAGGAATTTCGCATAGAATTTCGCTTCTCATGGTTGAGCGAAGCGAAATACCTGTTTCGCTTCTCACGGCTGAGCGAAGCGAAGTACCTGTTTCGCTTCTCAAGGCTGAGCGAAGCGAAGTACCTGTTTCGCTTATAACGGCTGAGCGAAGCGAACTACCTGTTTCGCTTCTCATGGCTGAGCGAAGCGAAACACCTGTTTCGCGCTTCTCATGGCTGAGCGAAGCGAAATACCTGTTTCGCTTATCAAGGTTGAGCGAAGCGAAATACCTGCCTTTCTTCATTTTTACCATTTTAAAGCCATTTTTCTCCTTGTTTCCTCCTTAGGACCCGATTTTACCATTTTTTATGGGTTTTGGGTCGTACCAACTTGTATACCCATGTTGTATGAGGTCCAAACATCACCTTTTAGTCCTATATCATACCCGTGAGGCTATGACTCACCAAGTTTATGTTTTTCTTACATCTTTCAACCCGATCTACTAAGATATCGATTTGCATGTCGAACTCAACCACAAAACTTAAACTTGTTTGCTAAAACTCACCTTTGGCTTCAGGTTTGGTTCGGATTTGGACAACTCAAGGATCTGGACGTAATTCTTGTTGTTTGAAGACACTTGATCACCAAGATCTTCCTTACTTTAGCCCGGATTCGGATTCGGGTCTTGAGAAAGTATGTGTGTGTTCTAGGGAGTGTGTGTGTGTGTTGTGGGAAGAAATGGTGAAGGGATGGGGGGATAGCCTTATATAGAGGGCTATGGACCCCACCACCCACTTCCTTCACCAATCCCAATCCTTATCCAAATTTAAACACGCACACAATTAAATGAGCGACACACACGAAACAATAATTTTCTGTTATTTAGTAATCTCGTAATACGGATGTTACATTGATTCTCGCTCTTTTTGATATGGATCACTTTACAGGACGTGAATTGTTGCATAAGTTCCTTTGCCTGGGACAAATACAAGGCTATAACTTTGTTTTTTGATTTGTACACCACTGTAATTTGTCTCGCTATCAGCACAGAATCGACTCGTGCCTCAAGCTGACACACGCCCAACTTCTTTGCGATACGCAACCCGGACAGGAAGCCTCATACTCTGCTTTGTTATTTGTATTCTTGAAGTTCAATTTGATGGTGTACGTAAACTCCTACCCTTCCAGGTTAACTAACCTTGAACCTGTCCCCGAACCCTCTCCGCTGGATGCCCCGTCGCTGAATAAAGACCATACTTGGTCTTGTTCCAGCAAGATGGGAGGTTGTTGTTCGTGCAAGCACTCCTGTAGTTTCTCACTTGGGACTTCAGCAATAAAATCTGCCAACACTATGCCTTTTACAGCTGGTCTAGGCTTATATTCTATAGAATGTTCACCCAATTCGATTACCCACTTTGCCAGTCGTCTCGAAAACTCTGGTTTCCCCAGCACGTTCTTTAGTTTATAATCTGTTAACAAACTGATGGGGTGACCATGAAATACCTTCGCAACCTTCTCGACGCGTATACCAAAGCTAATACCAACTTTTCCGGCATTGAGTAACGGGTCCCAACATCCACCAAAGTTCTACTAACATAGTAGACTTGCGTTTGGACGGTTTTCTGGTCCGTTAACAAAACTGCCCCTACTTTAATGTCTGATGCGGATAAGTACAGTGTGAGAGGATCTCCTGCACGTGGTGCGGTTAGCGTTGGGAGTTTCATCAAACACCTTCGTACCTCTAAAATGCCCTTTCTGCCTCGGGTATCCATTTAACATGTGCCTTTTTCAACCAATTACGTAACGTGGACACAAAGGGAAAGGATTTGGATGCGTGATTAGATAAAAATTTGTTCAACGCCACTAACGACCATTCAACGTCTGTACTTCCTTCATAGATGAAGGGGAATGCATTCACGCAATCGCCTGGAATTTCTCTGGGTTTGCTTTGAATCCTTCACCCGTAACAATGACGCCGAGGAATTTGCCTTCTTCCATGCTGAGGGAGCATTTGGCAGGATTAAGCTTCATATTGATTTTTTTCAATGTGGAAAAGACATCTTCGATGTCGCACAGGATTTGGTCTTCCTCCGCACTTTTAATTACTAGGTCATCTATATAAACCTCCAAATTCCGTCCGATCTAATCTTTGAATGTACTATCCATCAATCACTGATAGATGGCGCCCGTGTTTTTTAATCTAAAGGGCATCATTTTGTAACAAAATGTTTCCTAGTCCATCCGAAAGGCTTTTTTATCCTCATCGCGAACAGCCATTCAAATATGGTGATACCCTTTGTACGCGTCCAAAAAACATTTGAACTTGTATGGTGCCACCGCATCTACCTTCAAATCTATCAGCATAAGAGGATAACAGTCTTTTGGCTTAGCTTTGTTCAAGTCTTTAAAGTCTATACACATCCGCCATGTCCCATTGCTTTTGGGGACCATTACTGGGTTTGCCACCCAAGTTTGATACTGTATTTCACAGATGATCCCCGCTTGTAATAGGCCTTGAGCTTGTTCCTTCATGGCTTTCGTTTGCTCCGGGCCCATTTTCCTCTTCTTCTAAACAATTGGTGTATACGCCGAATTCACCCGCAATTTATGTTCAGAAATTTCTCTTGGAACTCCTGTCATGTCGGACGGTTTCCAAGCAAAAACATCCGAGTTTTTTACAAGCAGCTGCTTCAAGAATACGCAGGCTGTTTCTGAAATTGTGGGTCCAATAGTAACTGTTTGTTCTGGGTACTTTGGATTGACCACCCACTTTTCCAATTCTGTCCTTATCACCACTTTTGGAGTTTTAGTCGGTTTGAATCCCTCCGTCGCGAAGCAATGCTTATTGAATCTGATAATCGTGACGCCAGTTCTTGTAGGAACCCCGACTGCCCCCATGTGCAATCGATGGATTGGCATTAAAGTCACCTATTACTTCACGTCCCAGGACCAAAAATTCTACTTCTTCTGTCCACGAGTGAACTCCGTCACTAAGTGTGACTAGAAATGTTATGACCCCTCAGGGGTGCATAACTTCGTATCTGAATCCTGATACTGGAGCATTAATAGATTTTAGGTGTGCTTTATCATCTTCGTCTAATTTCTCGAAGCATCGTTCGTGCATTATGTCTGATGTGCTTCCTGTATCGAAGAAAACCATTGAGACCTGTAGTGCACAAAAAGTGTGGTTATGACTAAAGGTTGTTTCATACAATGACCTCCATTCATCATTGGGAAAATTACGGTTCACTCTTCCAATCATCCTCTTCGATTTCAAGTCATTTATTTCCATGTGATGGTCCGCCTTGAATCATGTGCACATTTAAGTCTCTGATCTGCTTCTTTGGCGGACCTTTCTCCGCTTGAGCAGATTGTTTTAGTGCGCCCTGACGAACATTTTTCAACAGATGTTCGAGCTTACCTGACTTAATTGCAGCCTCTATTTCACTTCTCAAACTCACACAATCTTCAGTATTGTGTCTAATATCCTCATGAAACAAACAGTGTTTGCTCGGGTTCAAATGAGCCCATAGAGTCATTAGGTGTGGCTTTTTGAACTCGATAGTTTCCGTTATGAGGATTTTGGTTGGAGTTTTTCTCAAAGAAGTCCATTTTTTATCTTGTTTTCCTTGTCCGTGGTCTTTATGCTTTTGTCCGATCAACGATCTAGCATCGAACTGTTTGGAAGATTCCTTGGGTGGCTGAATTCTATACCATGTTGACCGTCTTTCTTCTTTCTTGGGACGGACACTCTAGAATTCTGATTTGACGGGTTGTTGCGGAGTCTCTTTCCCTAGAAGCTTTTCGGCGGCTGCAAATACCTTGGCCGCGAAATGGATCAGATCATTGCTTCTAACGTTTTGCCTGAGGGCGCCCCTAAACATATCTCACTAATACCACCAATATTCAGGCTTTCATTGTTAAAGCGGGTGATAAAATTTTCAGTGGATTCATTGTCACGGCGGACTACGTTCAAATTTCTGAGGGGTTGAGTGTATGCTTGCGCTGTTGATTGAAATGTTGTGAAAAATTTGCAACTAAGTCATCCCAGCTTTTTATTTGCCCATCCAGAAGCTTTTCAAACCACTCGAGTGATGCCCCGGGTAGGGTCAGAGCGAACATGTGACACCAATATGGCAAAGTCCGGCCACTGACACCCCCAACCGCGGTAAAATTCAACAGGTGATCACTTAGATCCGTCATCCCATTGTATTTGCTTGGAATTTTCACATTTGTTGGGAATGGGGCAGTGGCAATTCGCGGAATGAACTTTGATTTTTCTGCAAATGCGGCCGGGCGGTAGGCTTTTGTAAAATCTTCCTCAGCATCACTGCATTACTCGGTGTGCTTCACTACCGTACGCATCTTGCTGGTCCCTTCTTTACCATACGCATGATTGTCATCACTCGCGTATCCTTCATCATGATACGTGAGGTATTTTTGTCTCTAGGAAGCCTGACTCTGATCATACATGATCCTGCGGAATAAGCTCCACTGGACAGGACAATCTCTGTCACGACTTCCACCATTTTAGCGGTCACCTCTGTTTTGGAATTTCCTTTTCTGGAGTGAGTTGGCTTCATTACATAACTGGTGGAGGCGAATGAGATGGAGAGTCATCATAAACTAAAATTCTCACCTGGATCTGATCATTTCTCACCAATCTGTTATATTCCTCCTTCAACTTTTTTTGTTCCTATCAGTACCACTCTTCTAGGGTCAAAACTACTTTTCCAGATCTGCTCTGGTGAGGAACTCATGTTTCATCACCTTCGAACCTGGGGAAGTCTTCGGTTTTGTCTTCCAAAACCGAAGTTTGAGCGTTTCGACTGGATTTTATACCGACCTGTCTAACTTCTTCCAAGACAGGGCCACCGGAACCTTCAATTCATCTAATCTCGTCGAAGTAACAGTCAAAAGCTGCCGGTTCTGACTCATCATAAAAAATCAAAAAACCTCAAAAAACCGTGAAATCTAGCCTGAAAAACGGATGGTGCCAATGAAGAAGTGCGGATCCAAACTTGACAGTTCAGATATATGTTTCCACATGTACGGATATACTAAACTTCAGATGAGATCAGATTCCAATCAAGTCCCTGCAAAACAAACACCGTGAGCCTCGCTACAGGAAGGACAAGTTGGGGGGGGGGTCTTCCCGTAACCACCCTCCGGCGTGAGAATAAGTATTGTACTGTGAACGAAAGAGTATGGAGTACAAGAAATTGCTTTGGTTCAATGAGAGTGAATGAATACCACATGAAGATGATTCATGTATTTATAGCCAGGGATGGGGGAAGGTGATTGGTGGTGTTGTCATTATCAAGATATTCCATATCTACCTAAATGGACACGTGTCACGTGTTCATAGGATGTGACAGCCTGGTCCCGTTTGGGACGGTTACCAGGTGCCCAGCTGTCCTCCTTTCATTGGCTGATTTCGCTGTCAGAGAATGTTGGTATAATCTTCTAGAAACAATTTGCTACAACTGCTCTTCCTTATCACGTGGGAACCTTGCTCGTGTGAGGTTCCTTATGCGACCCACGGATTCCTTCAGCGGGTGTTCACCAGTGATCCGCGGGCTATGTTAGAGATCCACGGGGTGATTTTTTTGGTTTTGCGAGTAGTCTCACTATCCTACATCTATACATGCTTTCGCATGTAAAACAAATAATAAAAAATCATCTTTACATGTATAAACACATTTTGCATAATCTTTTAGAGTTTTTACATGTAAACACTTGCAAAAATCCATTTTCATATATATTTTTTAAATTGGCTAAAAGAAGATAAAAAATATATGTTTTTAGAAAATTAATTTTTTTTTATTAGAATGTCTTTTACATGTAATTTATAAGCAAAAGCTCCAAAAAAATGTATGTTAAAACTAATTTTTTACTTTTGAAATCAAGCTTTATATTTTTTCCTACATGTAAAATGCATGGTTCCCAATTTCTCCATTTTTTTGGAGTTCCTCATTGAACACTCCCATATATATGTAGAAAGTTATTGTAGTAAATTACTACAAGAGATCTTTTTGCAAGCCCAATCACCCTCTCTCCAAAAGTTGTAAGCAAACACATTGGGATGTGTATTTCTCTTTCCGGACGTAAACGTAAAAGATGTAACTCTTCCTAAAGCATGTAAACTCTTGTGAACGTGTGTAGCTGATGTAAATCTTTGTAAGCTCTTGGAAAGACATGTAAACTATTGTAAAACATACTCTAGTAAAACATGTAAATTCTTATAACAGATATAAACTCTTGATAAAACATGTAAACTCCTATAAAACGTATGTAATAGACGTAATATAACCTATGTAAAATTTTGGTAAAACATGTAAACTCATGTAAGCCATGTAAAGGCATAAGTCGTAAATATATATATATTCAAAATGTAAACTCATGTAATATAAAAAATGTAAACTGTGTAAAACATCTAAACTCTTATAAGACGTATGTGATTAGTAAATGTAAAGCGTATAAAACACGTAAACTCTTATAAGAGAAATGTGATTTGTAATTGTAAAACATGTAAAATCTTTAAGACGTATGTAATTAGTGAATTCCTTAACTTAAAGATATAGTAAGACATAGTAACTAGTAAATTTTGTAACTTAAAAAAATGTAGCTGTAAGACCCCGAATCCCGGGAATCCTACAGTTGGTGATCATACATGAAACTTACAAAATTCTTAAACCCAAAACAATTCATTTCATTTCGAAAACCATTTCAGAGTATAATTCAGCGAAAAATCATAATTATTAAAACAAGTTCCCAAAACCCGGGAATTATGCCCAAAACCAAACTTCAATGTATTGAATAAAACAACAAGTTACACTCTAGCCCTTCTAATTTGAGAGATATGGCAACATGAAAAGAAAGTTTAAATAACTTAACGTACCGGTATGACGAAAAGGTTTCCGAGAAATGTCAGTTAAATCCCGAGGAATATACATACTCTACAAGCTTAAACCCTTTGAACCGAAAAATTAACAGGTGTTAGAAGTCCACCCCCTTACAATGGGATGCAACCCCGAATCCTGATACGACAGGAACAACTGCGGATAAAGTTTCATCATCTCGCTTTCAGACTCCCAAGTAGCCTCGGAACCCCTACGGTGCCTCCACTGCACCTTCACCTGCCTAACCACCTTATTCCTCAAACGCCTTTCCTGACGATCAAGTATAGCAACCGGTTCTTCAATGTAGTTCAATTTACTATCAAGCTCAATGTCATCAAGAGGCACATGGGCCTCATCATCTGCTAAACATTTTCTCAAATGGGACACGTGAAAAGTAGGATGAATCACCGCGAGCTCCTCGGGCAATTCCAACCTATACGTTACCTCACCAACACGGGACAATATATGTAACGGACTAATAAACCTCGGACTAAACTTCCCCCTCTTACAAAAACGAATAATACCCTTCCAAGGAGAAACTTTCAACATAACCCGATCCCCAGCCTCAAACACAATAGGTTCCCCAATTACGCTCTGACATAATCCATTCCACCTGTAAGGCTTCGTTCTGAACGTTGGCTATCTGTTTCAAAATATCAGGTTTAAGAATAAGCTAGTAAGATTTCACACGAATAGGTTTCGGTCTCTCCTTCCGGCTCAACACGTCGGCTACCACGTTAGCCTTACCGGGATGGTGCATAATCTCCAAATCGTAATCCTTAATCAACTCTAGCCACCGATGCTGCCGCATATTCAATTCCTTTTGCTTGAAGAAATACTTTAAGCTCTTATGATCTGTATAGATAACACAAGGGACACCGTACAGATAATGTCGCCACAACTTAACTGCAAACACAACCGCCACCAGCTCCAAATTGTGAGTAGGATAATTCACCTCGTGAGGCTTTAACTACCGCGAGGCATAAGCCATGACTCGGCCCCGCTGCATCAGAACACTCCCAAGCCCCTGGTAAGAGGCATCAGAATAAACAACCAGATCATCAGTTCTGTAGGGTAAAGCTAAAATCGGGGCATGCGTCAACCTGTTCTTTAATTCGAGAAAAAGCCTCCCCTTGCTCGGTACCCCAAACAAACTTAACACTCTTCTTGGTCAATGACGAAGCAATTTTCGAAAAGTCGGGAATGAAGCAGTGGTAATACCCCGCCAAGCCCAGAAAGCTACGAATTTCGGACGGATACTTGGGAGATTCCCATTCGTTTACGGCTTCCACCTTTGCAGGGTCAACCAAAATCCCACTCGGGATAATAACATGACCCAAGAACTGAACCTCGCGTAACCAAAAAGAACATTTAGAAAATTTCGCATAAAACTTGTTCTTTGGCAGAGCTTCCAAAACTTCCGTGGGTTGACCGGCGTGATCGTATTCATTTTTAGAATACACAAGAATGTCGTCGATGAACACAATAATCGAACGATCGAGCATCGGCCTACACACCCGGTTCATAAGATCCATGAACGCAGCCGGTGCGTTGGTCAAACCGAAAGACATCACGAGGAATTCATAATGCCCATAACAAGTGCGGAAGGCAGTCTTAGGGATATCTTCCTCCTGAATTTTCAACTGATGATACCCGGACCTAAGGTCGATCTTCGAGAACCAACTAGCTCCTTGGAGCTGATCAAATAAGTCGTCGATCCTTGGTAAAGGGTACCGATTTTTGACAGTGAGTTTATTCAATTCACGGTAGTCAATGCACATCCGCACGCTACCGTCCTTCTTCCTAACGAACAGGACCGGGGCACCCCAAGGTGAGATGCTCGGTCGAATGAAGCCCTTGTCGAGCAAGTCTTCCAATTGAGCCATAAGTTATTTCATTTCATTCGGTGCTAGACGGTAAGGGGCTCGAGCAACGGGTTTTGCGCCCGATACAAGGTCTATCTAGAACTCGACCTCGCGATTCGGCGGCACATCTGACAAATCATCTGGAAATACATTTGGGAAATCCCGAACAATGGGAACATCACCGACGGTAGCCACCGCGGTTTTCATATTTATAGCATACACCAGATATGCCCCGCGTCCCCGCTGCATCAGTTTTCCCGCCTTAAGCATAGATATGATATGTGGCGTCGCACCATTCCGATCACCGAAGACCGTAATTTGGGTCCTATCCGGGGCCCTTAGACGTACAAGTTTCTGACCACAAACAATCTGAGCATCAACACTTGCGAGCCAATCCATCCCAAGCACCACATCGAAACCGCCAAGCGACATCAAATACAACCGCATCGGAAATCTATAGACAACTCGATGGAACAACCCTGAATAGCCCTAGACACGGAAACAGACTTTCCTACGGTAACCTCAACCTCAAACACATCGACTACGCGCTCGGGTGATTTATTCAACGAGGAACAGAAAGCGGTAGACACAAAACTTCTACTGGCACCCGAATCAAATAAGACCGAAGCTTGTAATCCATCAAGTAAAAAGGTATCTGGGATAACATTACGCTCCTACTTAGCTAAACAGTTGCACATACATTCTTGAAGGAGCAAGGAATTTAAGCGGTCAAGTACTAAGGAACCCAGATGACAGCATGCTACGCCTCAGCTAAATAATTACGCGCAAAGCGTTCCAGAGGATGGGAAACGAACATGAGAATTTAGGGAATAAGATGAACTTTAACGCTAATGACTCGAGAGTTAGCCAAATCCTATCCCTACAAAGACGGAACCCTAACATAGTCAGACACAAGTGGTATTTAGAACATGGAAGGTAAGAGTAAACTGCTAATAACGTTGATCAAGTGTTATTAGTTGTTTACTTCACCGGTCCGTCCTAAGCACCCCCTGCCCCTAACCACATTAGCATTCTATCTAACACTTAAACAATTAATCACATACTGGAACTTTAAAATTCAAAGGAATGACTAAACAATTTAAAGTTACCTCTTGGCGTGCAGCTACTCGCGGTGGGCAAACTAGTCTTTTCCCTTACAGTTCGAGTCTAAGCATTCGGGGATGCTCGGATCCCTCGAACCATGGCTCTGATACCAACTTGTAAGACCCCGAATTCCGGGAATCCTACAGTTGGTGATCATACACGAAACTTACAAAATTCTTAAACCCAAAACAATTCATTTCATTTCAAAAACCATTTTAGAGTATAATTCAGCGAAAAATCATAATTATTAAAACAAGTTCCCAAAACCCAGGAATTATGCCCAAAACCAAACTTCAATGTATTTAATAAAACTTTAAAAGAAAAGCGTTCATCATTAAAACTTCCGCCTAAGTATGCCCTCCATCGTCCAAGTAGCCTCGTGCACGTCTAAGCGGAAACGCATACTCCTCCTAACCTGAAACTCACACTAACATGCACACAAAGTCAGCTTGAGCTGAGTGATTTCTAGTTTTAATAATTGACATCTAAAATAATAATAGTCATAATCATTCCAAGAGTTTTAAAAATAAAACAGGTTACAACAGTTAGGCCATCATCAATAATAAGTAATCATCCTTGGATATGTATATAAACATCCTTATAATCATATATGAACATCCTTATAATTATATATAAACATCCTTGTAAGTATATATGAACATACTTATAATTATATATAAACATCCTTATAATTATATATAAACATCCTTATAAGTATATATTACAAGTATATATGAACATACTTATAATTATATATAAACATCCTTTTAACTATATATAAACATACTTATAATTATATACCAACATATACTTCATCCAAGTAATAACATCAGGGTCGAGCACACGTACAACCCAAACACGTAACATCTCATCCAAGTAATAACATCAGGGTCGAGCACACGTACAACCCAAACACGTAACATCTCATCCAACGTATGCAAACACAAAGTAGGCATACGTAACATCCGTAGTCGATAACGACTACTAACATCGCCAAATATTGGTCATACAATAATACATACATACATACGATAATATCATCTCAAGGCCTACTCTATACAAGTAAGCCATCCAAAATAATTTTAAACAATTCATCAAGCAAAATCGCTTAGGTGTGCATGCTAGCCCAAATCTTAAAAGAGTAAAAAGGGGGCATCATGAACTCACCTGACACAAGACACGTATTCACCAGGAGCTAGATAATCCCTAAGTAATCCTAAAACTCAAACACTTGTCGGTTTATATACAAACATTACAAACGACATAGAACAGACTCGTTTATCCTACGAGATGTTCTAACATGGTTCGAGTTACCTAAAACTTCGACTTCATCAAAATCAATCATAACAGCCCCCGGGGCCTTACATTCACCAACACGAGCCTTAGATACTCCCGGGAATAAAGAATTCCCAATTTACCCCCGGAAGCACTAGGTGACACTAACACATACGTCTAAGAGTCGTTTAGGCCATTAACATCCAACTCAGCCCCGTGTGGACCCAACATGATAAATTCACAGCCAACAAGTCCACACGGCGATACACGAGTCAAATGGGTCGGTAACTCGCAAGTACAACGCACAAACTATTCAATAAACGCAATTGCGCGTTGTACCGACCCGTTTGAGCAACCGACAACCAATTCAGCCCCATATCTTATAAAAATGATTTTCCAACAGCCCGTACATCAAACCATGTTCCCCCGAGCTGAATTGGTCGTTAATCACTTCGACCCTCGCGTTAAACGCATAAAACTACAATTCTAGTCAACCGAACACTAACAATCAAACTACAACTAGTTGACCAATCTAACGAACACCAATGAACATGATTTTAAAGTATGATATATGGGACATACCAAGGAAGATTGCGGTGCAAAAACTCACTTCAAACAGCCTCTACAAGAACACAATAGAACATCCACCGGTTAAGCCTAAAACGAACTTATCGATCAATAACAAGTAACACGTGCAGATTTTAGCGTGCGAAGATGCATTTAATTACATAGGATAACCTTTGAAATAAATTATTAAACTTTTACCAGACTTTAATAAATGTCTTAGGTTTATAAAAATATTTTTATTATATTTTTCTATTAACAGGTACAAAATGTAACAAATGTAAAACATTTAAACAAAAATATATAAAGAAAGAATGTGGTGGCTTTTTATTTTTATGTGAATCAACAAGAAAGCATTAAATTAATCCACAAGTTCTATGATTTTTAAAACCTTCAAAACTATACAATGGTATGTATAAGAAAAGCATCAAATATTACCTTTTTGAATTAAAAAAGAAAGCATCGAAAAGGCACCGCCTTCATCTGTTACAATCAACAAACCACTACCTGACTCTTTACTACCTAATTGCCTCCTCATATTCCTAGAATCATGATTCCAGTGGTGGAACCCAAGCCACCACCGTTTTCTTCTACATCCAGGACAAAAGATCTGTCATCTCCAAACCTTGCTAGACTTCATCCACTATCTTCAAACCTGATGGGAAACATCAACTTGTAGATCCGCCGGTGACAGAAAAGGACCATGCACATATCTGAATCCCGATGGAGAGGAAAGTAACATATTGCACATATCTCATCCAGCATATTCAAACCTGTCCAGAACCATCAGTTCTACCTAATTGACCTACGTTGTTCTGAATCTGAGTACGACCACCTTAAATCTCAGTACCACCATCATTACAATCTTCCATCTTCACCACCGTCTAGGGTTACGAATGACTTGAATGGTCTCGATAATAAGTAAATTATAATGAACCAGATCTTAATATTGTTTGAGAAAGTGTTATCGTGAAGATGAGAGTGAATATATGGAGATCTTAAAAAGTGAAATGTGGATAGATTGCTGTAGAATCAAAGATGTGGTGGTGAGGAGAGAGAGAGAGAAAGAGATGCCGAATGACCAATTAACCTTGAGGCTCAACAAAATAAACGAAAGCATGAACAACTTTACAAAATTGAGTTTTCAAAGTTTCTATACAAAGAGGGGTTTCCAAAAAAAGTCTTTCACTATATATATATATATATGTATGTTATAAACGTTTTATCCATGTGAATGGATGGAAACATTTACATGTGAATTGATGAAAGATTTTCAACCCAATTAATTACATTTGTCCCCTAAATAGTGATTGCAAAGTGTATGTATGTGTGTGTATATATATATATATATCTACCATTTATAACAATAAAAACACACATAATCGAAAGTTATTGATTTTATATATATACATACATATATATATATATCCTATTTTCTTGTTTTTTGTCATCTTCAACTTTAAAGAATACATTGATAATCTTGTTATAATTTAGTGATAATATTATAACACGTTATCAGCATGAATCGCTTGTGGCTTAATCTAGAAGATCAACCATGTAAGGAGACGTCAATCATAAACAAGGTAAACATATCATTAATAATGATTAATAAGATAACTATAATGATAAAATAAAACAAATATAAAAGACATCTTATTATAAACTTTTACTAATTATTGGACTAATAACTCTCTAACATTTACTTACTATCTCTATAACTTTTATTATGCACACTAAAATTTATTCGTGTACAAATGATTCTTTATATATCATAAACAAGTCCATTATTATTATTATTATTATTATTATTATTATTCTGCATACTAATTTTACATCTTATTTAATAGCTTATCATTTATATCTCAATTATTTTATTACTTACAAAATAATTTTTATATATATATATATATATATATATATAACCGTTGATGAAACAGTCATATAGCCGTTATAAAACGGTTATAAATTTTTCACTACAAATAACCAATTATCAATCTTAATTTTTTTCACAAATACAAAACTATTCTTATCTGGAATACCCAAGATAATATTTTGAAAGATGCTTCACCCAGTTTTGATGTTAACCATCATAATGATGATAATCTTATTGTTCTTAATTTGTAATCTCCCACCGAAGGAGTTTGATCTTTTCTTTTTCCTTTATCTATTTATTGCTTTACCTTTATATTTTCTTTCAATTTTAATAAGTATGTAATCCTAATATTTGTTTAGTAATAAAATGACGAATATAGCAAAGCTTGAATTTTTGGCTCTCAAAAATTCTGGACAGAATTATATGCCTATGGACAGCAAATGTCAAAAGACACCTCAAATCAATGGACGTGTTAGATGCAATTAATGAAAACAATACATTGGATGACCACAATAAAGCAAAAGCTTATGTCTTTATTCATAAACACATCGATGAAATCTTTCAGTTAGAGTATTTTAATTATGATAATCTAAGTGTTTTATGAAAAGAGTTAAAAAACAAATTTGATCATCAAAGGGATTCATT